>NW_024349802.1:17672649-17859066 GCF_902729225.1 Pteropus medius | reverse complement strand
TAACCATGGGGTCCCCAAAAATGCCCCAGGGCCTATTGGGGCTCCAAGTGTGCTTCATCCTCTTCTGTAGAAGCTTTGACCTTTATGGAACTGTCATAGATTTTCTCCAAGGAAGGAATTCTTTGGCTAGAGGTATTTTTTTTTTTTTTTTTTGAGGTTCCTCTGCTTTAGACTGATAGGGCTTCTGGGTCCCAGTCCAGGCTGCCTCATTTCCCCCATCCCATGTTCCTGTTCACACAGAGAGTGACTTAAGGGGTGTACCACCCCATTCTCTTGGCTTCTCTAGGCCCTGTCCTGGTCATCACTGAGTACTGTTGCTATGGTGACCTGCTCAACTTTCTGCGAAGGAAGGCTGAGGCCACGCTGGGACCCAGCCTGAGTCCTGGCCAGGACCCTGGCTACAAGAACATCCACCTGGAAAAGAAATATGTCCGCAGGTAGTACCTTGGCCAACGACAGGAAGGAGGCCACGACTGGGAGGTGGGGGCTCAGATCTGTCCCCAAAGTCAACTCAGGTTTGGGTGGCTAGCGGCCTTCACATTCGCATCTGCACCATGGGTAGTAGCCATTCCAGATTAGGTGGGCAACTCAGGTTTTCTACTACTCATTCTCATCGTCCAACAAACATTTGGGCACCTACTACATCCTAGAAATACTGAGGCAAAGATGGGCAGCTTATAGTCTGGCAGAGACAGGCATTAGTGAAATGCTTACTTTAACGTGTATGTAAAAAATCAACCAAGACCGTTTGGGGTCCTAGCCAGAGATGGGCAGATCTTGGGGGTAATCACCCTATTTCTCCTATAGCATGTGCTGCTTAGGAGTAGCCAACATTGAGTCCCCACATCACCACCAAGAAGCGGGGAACAGAGTCTGTGGGTTGTTGGGTAAAAGGGGCAAAGCAGCATGACTGTAGCCAGGTCACTGGTCCAGAGGTTGACTCTCTCTGGGTCTTTCCTGTCCTGTCATTCTGTAATGCTGTGAGTCCTGAAAGCCACCCAGAGGCAGATGGACAGAGCCACATGGGGAACCAGAGGGAGGAAGTGGCCAGTTTTGTGTCACACATGAGTCAGGGGCAGAGGTGGGGCCTGGGCTAGATTCTGCTCTTAACTCCTGTTCAGGTGCTCACCTGAGCCACACTGCTCTCCTGGAGTGTCAGTCTTGGGGCTTGAGGGGCCTCAGAACCAGGCTGTGGGGGGCCAGGGAAAGGTCAGAATGAGAAGGGTGTATATTGGGCCCCGATACTGGCCACTGTCAGCTGCCAAGCCTGAGGAGGCAAAAGGGGAAGGAGGCCATTTCACTTCATCAGTGTCCTTGAATATGAGTGGGAATCTACTTCCTCTTTTGATTCTCTGAAACTCCTCTGAGAGGGTGGCTTACACGACGCCTCTGCAGGCTAGAACCTCAGGCCAGATCAAATCAATATGAGAACCAAAGTATTAGCTTCCATCTTCAAACCTGCAGGTGGAGAAAGGATTCACAGAGTGAGGCAAGTTAAAGGGCAAAGGGCATGTGAACCAATCCTGCCAACAGGAACCCAGGCTACATTAATAGAAGTATAGTTTCTAGATCAAGGGAGGGGATATTTGCCATGAACAGTCCACAAATGAAACACTAGGTTCTCTTTCTGGAAGCGCTGGTGTATAGGCATTGTCAAGGTACACATCTCTAACACAGAGGGGACAGGAGGATGAGTGGTCCAGAACTCATCTGGTTGGGATATTAGAAGCCGTAGCGGCTAGTCAGTCTAGAGCAGTGCTTCTCATACTTACCTGCCATTCTAAGCAGGGCTCATAGGCATCCCCAGAGAGCTGTTAGAAATGCTCAATCTCAGGCCTGTCCATACCTGCTGAGTCAGAATCTGCATTTAAAGAAGATTCCCCAGGTAATTCTGTGCATATGAATTACAGTTTAAGAAACACTGCTCTAGACTAGCTGTCTCAACTCAGGCTGCACAGTGAAATCGCAGGGAGAGATTTAAAAGTGGGAATGACTGAGTTTTGCCCCCAGAGTTTCTGTAGTTTTCTGGGTATGGGGAGTGTTAAAACCTCCACAGATGTTCTTACTGTGAAGCCAGGAGTGAAAGCCACTGCCTAGACAGAGAGAGCTCAAAGAAGGGGCCCTAGAATATGCTCAGATCCATGCAGGGTGGTTCTGGGAAAGAGGGAGGAGCTCATTTCTCTGTGGCCCTTCAGGGCAGAGCAAGGCCCAGGAGGAGGAGGAAAATCCCAGGGGCAGACTGGTACTAGGAATAGTAAAGAACTCTCTAACAGGCAGAGCTGCCCAAAGAGAACAGGTGTTCAGCTCCCCTTGCTGGACATCCAAGCAGAAATCAATGATCACTCAGACAGAATAGGGCAGGGGGGTTCCTTGTCAGAAAGGGATGTTCAGTTGACGCCAAGGTCCTATCCCTTCCCTGCTGAATGGCTGGAGGCCAAGTCCTGAGATGGATAGTGTGGTGACGGGCCCCTGGCCCTCTCTTCTACGTAGGGACAGTGGCTTCTCCAGCCAGGGTGTGGACACTTATGTGGAGATGAGGCCCGTCTCCACTTCTTCAAATGACTCCTTTTCTGAGCAAGGTGAGGAGGCTGCAGGAGGAGAGGGAAGGGGCCTCTGGGGGCTGGGCAGGGAGGGGCAGGGGTACGGTGGGTTCCCCTGACATCTCTCTCTATGCCAGACCTGGACAAGGATGGGTGGCCGCTGGAGCTGCAGGACCTTCTCCACTTCTCAAGCCAGGTGGCCCAGGGCATGGCCTTCCTTGCTTCCAAGAACGTGAGTTGGGAACCCAGGAAGGTGGGAGGAGGCGCTGAACCCCCATGAAGCCCGAGGAGTGAAGATGAGGGGGAAGAAAGGGGAGAGTGTGAAGGGACAAGGAAGGAGCCAAACTGCCACCAAGCAAGTGGGCAGCAGCCACACGGCCTCTGGGCTGCAGCCTCAAAGGGCTTTGGGAGCAGGTGAGAGAAAGCTGTGCCCGGAGGGCGTGAGCCCCAGTCTGAGCAGCACCCATCTCCCCAGCGTGCAGCAGGGCCCCATTTCCAAGAACAGGCATTATTCCTTCATTTTCAGTCAACAGTGTGAACAAGATAACTGTTGTATCCCCTCGAGAAGCACACGGTCTCGTGTGGATAATAGAACCCCCTCTCCCCCCGAGTTGTTGTGAGGCTATGAGATGACATGTGCAATACCCTCAGCCCAGGAAGAAGCACCCCTGGAGTGGGACCTGTGACTGTGCCCTCTAGACCATGACTTGGAAGTTGAGTTTAATTGTTGGCTGCCACTTACTGTGTGACTTTGAGCAATAATTGAAATTCTCTGAGCCTTGGTTTCTGTATCGATAGAAATGGCACTCACAGGGTTGAGGGCAAAGCAGGGTTACAGTGTGCAGATGCGTAGGGAAGGGCCGGCACAGTAGGGCCCCGAAGGTGGCAGCTGCTGTTATTATGGGCATGTGAGGGCCAGAGACTGCTCACTGCTTCTGGGCCTGAGCAGACCTCCTAGCTCTAAGTCAACTCCTGCTGCTCGGGGCCAGAAGGCTAGAATGATGGTAGTTCCTAAACATTGAATGATCTGGCCATATTAAGTTTTCTCAGACGCTGGGCCCTGGTAGAAGATAGGGACAGGAACTCATGGTCAGGCCCAAAACTGATGCCCACATGCTCCATGAGGACCTTGAGGCCTTCTGTGGCTCTCGCTGCTCCTCCTGCATCTTGGGCTCAGGTAGGGGAGGGGCTGGGACTAACCCCGCAGCGCTTCCCCTCAGTGCATACACCGAGACGTGGCAGCCCGAAATGTTCTGCTGACCAGTGGGCGTGTGGCCAAGATTGGGGACTTTGGGCTGGCTAGGGACATCATGAATGACTCCAACTACATCGTCAAGGGCAATGTGAGTTCTGGAAGGGGTGGGTCAGGCTGGGCAGGGGGTGGTGAGCTAGGGCCCAAGATGACTGGGGTCTGCTGTGTCAGGCCCGCCTGCCCGTGAAGTGGATGGCTCCAGAGAGCATCTTCGACTGCGTCTACACGGTTCAGAGTGACGTCTGGTCCTACGGCATCCTCCTCTGGGAGATCTTCTCACTCGGTGAGTGGCTGGCCCAGTGCAGGCTCAGCCCGGAGACTAACTCATGTTTGGTTACCTATGATGTCTTATGCCTCGAGGATGCTTGGTGCTCAGGATAGAGAAAGGGCTGGTGGGAAAGAAGCAATGGCAGAGTCTTAAAACCGTGTTGCAGCTCCTGCGTAGGCTGGGCAGACCCTCCACCCTGACAGGCACTCCCTCTGGGCTGTTCCCCCATCTGCCTGCTTGTGCAATTGCTGCTTCCTACAATGCTGCTTCTCCTCACCTGAAATGTGCACATCCTTGAAGATGCAGCTCCCACTTCTGGAGCTCTGGGCACCTTTGTAAGAATCATCGGGCTAAGCCCTTCAATGCACTCCTCCAACAACCTGTTTACTGTGGAACCCCAGCCTCTCCAAGATGTGTGTGGGTGGGGTGGGGAGCACTGAGCATGGTATGATCTTGACCTTTGCAGGGCTGAACCCCTACCCTGGCATCCTGGTGAACAGCAAGTTCTATAAACTGGTGAAGGATGGGTACCAAATGGCTCAGCCTGCATTTGCTCCAAAGAACATGTAAGTGAAGGACCTCGGGGAGGAGGGACGCCCTGCCTTTGGTTGAAGAGGATGGAAAGGCATGTGACCCTAGTCTCCCTGCCCACAATGTTCCAGGGCCAGGCTTCATCTCCCTCACAGTGGACTAAATAACAAGCCTCTTTTATCAAGTTCAGAGTTACCACTGGTTTCTCAGGCAGCATGGGAGATTGTTCTCAGAGAAGAGGGCTCTTAACTGGGCTGGTCCTAACTTAAATGATAGATTTTTGACTCGGACTCTGTTATGACCGCAAAGAAGGGCCCTCTCATTTCTTCTGTCCAGGTGATCTACGGTGTTGGCCAGCGACTGTACAGCCTCTTAGCTGCCTCACCGTAGAATCTCAACTTCTTCCCTCAGTTGTCGAAAGACCTTTCTCCAAGGGTTACTGGGAAGATTAAATAATACATGCCAAGGGCTTAGCTCATGTCTTGTGCTAAGCTCCCTTTGATTAGGTTTCGGGATCTCTGCTGGGCAGGACTCTGTAGGAGATGTGCATGTGTCATGACTCCCAGACCCACAGGCAGCCTCTGTCTTGTCTCAGATACGGCATCATGCAGGCCTGCTGGGCCCTGGAGCCCACTCACAGACCCACCTTCCAGCAGATCTGCTCTCTCCTTCAGGAGCAGGCCCAAGAGGACAGCAGAGAACCGGTGAGTGAGGCCAGGCCCCTGGCGGGCGGGTGGCTACGGCAGGCCAGGCTGGGCCGGATCGCTCAGGATTGACCATCCCCGGGCCTCTCCCTCCCGCAGGGCTATACCAACCTACCAAGCGGCAGCAGCAGCAGCGGCGGCAGCAGCAGTGAGCCAGAGGAGGAGAGCTCTAGTGAGCAGCTGACCTGCTGTGTTCAGGGGGACGCCGCCCAGCCCCTGCTGCAGCCTAACAACTACCAGTTCTGTTGAAGGGACAGAGAAGCACGGCTTCTCCCCTCCTCCAAGCTTCAACTCCTCTGTGGATGGGGTGCCATGGGGAGAACACAGACTCCGCCCTTGGTCATGTCACTGAACAGCCTGGCCCAGCTCTGAAACTCAGGAATGTGGGACCCCTGAGAGGTTGGAGAGGACCCCACTTCCAAGACCTGGGCCATCACTGCCAGTCAGGGGCTGGGGCTGAGCCCCTCCCCGCCTACTGTTCTCAACACTGTGGCCACGTTTGCTATGCCGACTGGGAGAATCCCCAGCTCACCCTCTTCACCTTGCTCCCACTGTCAGGACCCCCACACCTACCCCTTCCTGTCCCAATGGAAATGGACTGGTTTTGTACCTATAAAGTTCCCAGGAGCTGCCTTAACATTGAGAAAACAACGCTCCTCAGCAGAGTGGAGGGACCCTCTCTGCAAAGTGACAGTGGAATGGGACAGTGACAGGGGACAGCTGCTCGGAGACTGTGCTTGGCTCAGACCTCTTGGAGCAGGGTGGCTCCTCTGTAAGAATCTAGCTGTAACTCCTAGTCTCTGTCCTCCTCTCCACAGCCCCACCCAGCCCTGGATCTGGTACTGCTATAATGAGCCAGATGGCAGCTAAAAGTTCAGGGTGTTCTGCCCAGTCCCCTGTCATCCTGAGCTGGAAGGCAGGGATGCGTGTGGCTGGCCACACCAAGCAAGCAGCACGCACTTCCCCAAGTTGACTCATCATAACTAACAGTCACGCTGCGGGATGTCTCTGTCAGCATTAAACTAACAGCCTTAACACAGCACCTCTGGTTCTTTGTCTCATGAAGGCCTTTGGATTCCCTGGCGCCTCCTGCCATCCCTCCTCACATCAAGTGACCAGTTCAGCACCTCCAGAGCTCAACCACACTGTACCCCACATAATGAGCATGGAACTGATTCTTGCTTCACCAAAACCAGATAATTTAATAAACTTTATTCTTGCTGGGGGAAGAGGGAGGGAAAAAAAGCCACCTACTCCACTCCTCTCAATAAATTAAATAATACACGGCCAATTCCTGTGCCCTAAGCAATCCCTGGGCACTTGAGCCAGTCCCGCTGCTTCCTACAGCCCAGTCTGCTTCCCCTTCACAGAAGGGAGTTTTTCCTACTGCTGCCAGATTATGTCATGCTGTGGGCCACATCTCCTCTGTGGCGAGGGTCCAAGACCCAGAGAGGATGTAGGGTGCAGCAGCAGTGGCCAGGGAAGGGAAGAGGGGGGATCCTCTTCCTCAAAGCTCGGGCAGAAAAGACAGTCCTGGAAGAGCTGTGGCTGACTGCTTCTCCCCCCGCAGCTATCCCCAGCCTTGGGTGCAGGAAGAGGAGGAGGGAAGTGCATTCTTCCTTTGGGAGAATCAAGAGCCCAAAGGGGCCCCTAGAACTCATGAGGCCCCCAAGGTCCTGACGCAAAGGCAACAGGCTAAGGAGCTCCTGTGGCTGCAGGCACGGGAATGGCTACCTCAGCAGCCTGCCCGCAGAGTGCCGGCCTCTGCCTTAGTCCGCCCTGAGACCTCCGCCCTGACCTGCAGCAGGCCCCAGGGGAGCCACCAGCTAGTAGCCTTCCTCCAGCCTCCCTACCCCTCTATTGGACATACTGTGTGTCCCAAGTGCTCTCGGGGTTGGTAAGGAGTGTACTAGTGTTTCTCCCAACCTCTGGAAGGTTGAGAACCAAGGACCCCGGGCCCCACCATGCTCAGGAAATGGGAGCTCTTTGGTCAGACCCAGCATCAGAGGCTTTCGACACTGGTGAACGCTCCTGCTGGTCCCCTGAATAGATTTGCCTTGGGCAAGGGCCTCACTATGGCTTGAGATGGTATAGTCCCTGTATAAGAGCCTGGTTTATTCTGCCGCTGTGGCGACCTCCTCTTCCTCACCCTCCTCCTCTGTCTCTGTTTTGATCTGAGCAACCCCCAGGCGGTAAAGGGTGTCACGGATGACCACCTCGCCAGGCTGGCAGCTCTGCACAATGTCGTGAATCTGCCGGTTGACAATCTCGCGGCTGGTGAGGAAGTCCATGAGGCGGTTGTAGAGGTAATAGTGGGTGGCATTGTCAAAGGCAATGGGCCGTTGGCGGACACAGTTCAGTTTGCTGTCCCTGATGGAGGCCAGGATAGTTGTGTAGGGTGCCAACTCAGGGCACAGGGTCAAGGAGTGGTGCCCAGCACTGGGGTCAGCAGGACCGGGCTGTGTGCCTGCATGGACGATGCGCCGTGTGGCAGTCTTGGTGACAGGGTGCTGGACGGAATGCTCGGTCTCCATCATGTCTACAGTATAATGCTGGTCTAAGAGTTCTGGACAGGACACACTCTGGAAGAGAGAGAAGCCATCCGATGAGGTGGTGAGAGTGAAGGCTGTGAGGTCATGAGCCGT
Organism: Pteropus medius; assembly: GCF_902729225.1. NCBI lineage: Eukaryota > Metazoa > Chordata > Mammalia > Chiroptera > Pteropodidae > Pteropus > Pteropus medius. The sequence continues at coordinate 17,851,126 of NW_024349802.1, read as the reverse complement.
TTAAATCCTCACACCACCACCTGTCATGTCTCCTGGAACAAGTCCTGTCTCCTCCCACTCCGTGCTTCAGTTTCCTCATATGATAACAGGGACGGCAACCAGAGTGGATGCTGTATTATCTGGGCCACCACTATTTATTAACACGCCTGGTCAAGTCGGGCTGGGGCTGCAGGGGGGCGGGAAGGGACTGACTCCCACCTAGGCTCAGAAGCCTCCTGCAGCACCCAGAAAAGCTCAGAACCAGTGAGCCCCAGGGAATAAGGAAAAGGTGAGCGATGACAGTGATGTCCCATCCCTCTCATTACCAATCCTCATGTTTCTTCCTGCAAAGGGCACAGATGGCCTTGGAGGGCACATGCCTCTGGTAAAAACTACTGCCTGCCACCATGTACCAAGACACAGAGACACGGGCTCTACCACTAGCCTGCTGGGGGACACTGGATAAGTCCATCTCGGGGGCCTTACTTCTTCCTTTTAATAAAAGGAGAGGGCTGGATAGGGTCAGTGTTTTCTAAGGCACTGTGCCTCTGGATCATAAAAGACATGCCAGGCAATACATTCATAGTTAAATCCAAGACAGGGCTGGTTGGGCCCTTACTATGTTAGTGTACATGATGACTCTCAAAGGTGTCAATTTTTTAGACTTACTGGAAGGCAACCCATTTAACCCTCAAGGTACCTGTGTGTCCTGGGCACACTAAGTAACACGCAGTGGCCTCACACACACAGGGGTTGATCAGTAAAAATTTGTGGAGTAAATTCTGGTTCCAGAGCAACATGACAAAATGCTAACAGAGAAAAAAGATGCTGGAGACAGTTCCCAGAAGGCCTTCCTGAAGAACCTGGGGGTGGACATGCTTGGCTTGCAGGATTTATTCCCAGTCCTCAAAAGAAAACTCACCACAGGCGGCTCTGTGGGGCTAGAGAAACAGCCCTGGTTCCGCCCCCACATCTGGTTGGTCAGCTCTGGATAGCAAAGGTCAGCACACAGGGCCACTGGTGTGGCCATGTCTACCACGTAGATGGGCGGCCAGTGGCGGGAAGAGGCAAGCAGATCCACATGGTCGCGGGCACTCTCGCCCCGCACAAGATACTTGGACCCACAGACCACCTGGGGGTAGAGATGGAGGACACACAGGGTAAGAAGCTGATCTGCAGACAGAGTCGAGTCCTCACTGGCTTTTTCCAGGTAGATGAACAACCAGATTTTATGACTGAAGCCACAGCCATCCTGCAGAGTCCATGACATTTTGCTTCCCTCCTACTTCTGTGCCTAAAATCATCAGTTCATCCTTGCCCTCCTGAAAGAAGAGTTGGGAGCATCTAGTCCTCAACTGAGGCTGAAATACCCACAGGGCATCTGCTCTAACCACCACCCTCTTCCACTTCACCCTACCCAGTACCACCATCTAGCCAGGTAGTTCCAATCCCAGCTGCCCAGCACTGGCGGCTAAGAACTGCTTAAAAATGGAAGTTCCGGGACCCCACCCCAAAGCTAAGGCATCAGATTCTGTGGGTGGGGTCTAAGCATCTGTATTCTGAGCAGTTCCTTACTAGCCTGATGCAGGCTAGTAAACACCTCCACTGGAAGGGTCCCCAGGTGCCGCTCTATTGCTAGGCGGACACTGGAAAATTCTGCCTCTGCTTCTTCTTTCTACCTTTATACCCACCAGGCCTGGCTTTTGCCAAGTAATACGGCCCCCACATCACAGTCCTGAGATCTATAGCTCTAACATCTGTCCCTGTGTTGTCATGAGATGGCCCAGTCACATGAATGCAATCTTCTGGGCAGGTTCTCATCTGCCAGGGTGGAGACATCCAGCATTGCCCTCAGACTCAGCCCCATGCTCTTCTTTGCTATCCTCTTACCTGATGGGGGCACACCTTGTAGATTTTACCCCCAGTGAGATGAGGCGGGGGCTGTCTAACTCTGGCTCCGTTCTGTACAGATTCATAGAGGGCCAACAGGGAGAAGCAGAGCTGGTCCTGGAGCAGAAGAATAAGATTAAAAACACAGCAGTAACGGTGCGCGGCACCAAGCGCTCACTGTAATACATAAAGCAAAAGAAACTGTGAAGGCCAGAGTGGGCCTTGGAACCTCACTAGCCCAATGTACCCTAGGTACAGATGGGGACCCTGAGGCTCTGAAAGGACCAGAACACAGACTGATCAAGCTGTCACTCTGTCCAGGCCACTCTGAGGCCTGGGTTCTTCCTACTTTTTCCAAGGCAGGGAAAGCTTCAAAGAGAAGCTAATACTTGGTCTGAACAAAGCAGCCTAAAATTTTCAACGGTACATCAGTATGAAGGAAAATAAACGTATGGCTAAAACACAGATGCAAAGACACACACAATGAATTGTAACAGCACACATTTTCTAAGAGCCTGGACAGGTGACAATTGGACATTGCACCAAGTGCCTTCCTGACAACCTTGTGAGGTAGGTATTTTGGTTATTTCCACTTTGCGAATGAGGAAAACGAGGCTCAGAAATACAAGGTGCTTATCCAAGGTCATGCACAGTAGGTAGGAGAGCCAGGATCCCCAGCCGGGGTCTGAACCCACTACCTTCAAGAGGGGAACTGACTGGAGGGAAAGGTCTCACATGTATGTCATGACCTGGCTGCCATCTCCCAGGCCTCCCTGACTGCCGGTGCCCTCTATCCAACACAGATGACCATCCCTGCCCAGAAAAATGGACCACCAGCTTACTCCCAACAGCCCTGTCCCATTGCTGCCCCAACACTCACCTTGGAGTCTTCTGCCCCAAAGGGGATGCCACACTGCCCCAGCAGGTGCTGCAGCTCCTCCTCACTGTAGGAGCCCACCTCCTCGAGTTTGCAGGTGCCCTCCTGGAGCAGCCTCACCAAGGCACTGCCATTGCCTGTAAGAGATGACAGTGCTGATGAGAGGGCACTGCCACCAGCCAACACAGGTCACAAACAGTCCCTCATGCATGAGGGTGAGAACAAGGGGACTAGGCCTACAATATAGCAAGGAGTAGAAGCAGGCTCTGCCCTGAGCAGTGCCCTAGGCAGCAGGAGGTGAACTCAAGGCAGGTCTTATGACTTCTACAGAGATTTGCAGTCTCTCAGAAGTGGCTTTCTGCCTTTGAACATCTAGGGGAGATATCCAGGAGAGCACCCTTGCAAAAAAACCCAAATGGGTCAGCTTTTAAGGTTTCTCAGAACCAAGATCTCAGATGCTTACCACAACTGCAGAAACAAGAGAAGCGGCAGCTCCCATTTAAAAAATGTTCTTTATATATTATGTTCCTGAACCTAACTGACAGAAATATGTGGGGGCCTTAAATAAATTTATCGGATCATATCCAAAATTTAAATAATGAAATAAAATAGAAAATAAAGTATATTGCACTTGGTAAGGAAAAGCACTGTTTTATGAAAGTTTTGTTTTAGTTATCGACATACACACATGTACATATTTATGAGAGTTATCATGTTGGGTCATGATGCAGAACCTATTTCTTACTGTGAGTTGCAGTTAAAAAAAAAAAAAAAGCCTCTCACTCTGACTATATTATATATTAGATCACTTAATCTTCGCAACAACCCAGGAGGTGGGCAGCAGTATCATGCCCCCTTTGTAAATGAGGGTCAGGGCAATGAAGGGACTTGGTAGAGGTCACATGTGGAATATAGCTTGGACTCATATCTATGTTGTCAGAAACCTATGCTCTCAACATATAGTCCAGGGCTTCTTATATCCACAGAGCATCTGCAAAACCATCTGAAAGACTGTTTAGAAGGCAGACTTCCCGGCCTCCCCCTATGCTTATCAGTGAAAATCTTTGGGGCTGGAGCCTTATCATAAGCATTCTCGAATGATTTCCACTGTTCGGTGTAGTATACCCCCAAAGGCTGACAGCAGGCTGTATGGGTCAGTCCTATACAATATTGCTGGCAGCTCTTCAAAACTCTGCACCATGACTTTAATCTCTAGGGGATTGTCACAGATTGTCCTATCATTTCCAGAAGGAGCGCTTCAGGTGGGCCTGGCCCCGTCTCTGCCATTGGTACTGTCTTGCCATGGACAATGTTCCAGAGTCTTGACTGGGCCCTTCCCTGACCCCAGTCAGCCACCAGGTGGCCTTACCAGGTACTGGCTGCACATCCAGGTTTTTGTCTTTCTCTGTGTTGACGACCACAGCTCCTCTCATGAGTGGTGGGAAGAAGGGGGCAATGACAGAGGCATCAAACTTGGTGATAGGGATGCTGGCAGGGAAGGCCACCTGCTCAATCACCTCTGTCTCCATCGTGGCCCAAAAGTCCTCCACGTTTACCTCACTAGAGCCCAAGAACTCAGGCCAGGTGAACTAAAAGGTCAGGATAAAAAAGGTCAAACTGTAGGAGCCACAGAATATTAGCAACACAATAGCCTACTGATACACCAGGCCACCAAGGCTGGGGCGGGAGGTCTGGAAGCCATGCACTGCTGGGATGCCCCGAGATCGGCCATCTCAGTTCCTAACTGCCTTCTGGCCATGTTTCTTTCTCCTATACCATAGCACTCCCCAAGACCGGAACAGTCGTTAAGTCTCTTCTGCTTCTATAACTATTCATGTCATTTTCCCTGCCTCGCAAGGAAAGGAGAGCTGCCATTTGAGTATCTGCTATATGGTAGACACTGTCTAATTACTACCATACACATCTGGAAATATCTGAGGTGACACTACTGCATTAAGGGACAGAACAAGAATGTGAACAAAGGTCTAGTTCCAAAGCCCACGCCCTTAATCCCTATTCCCGCTGGCAGAACCATCAGACTAAAATTTAGTGACATTCCACCGACTTCCAAGGCCCTGTTGATCCCTGACCTCCTCCAGGGGGCCTCTCAGACCTTGCCAGCACACGGCTATCTCCTCTACCTTATGCAGCATTTACTTATCTATTATAGGCATCTAGCACGTGTGTTACTGATTTCTCTTCTTATATACCATTGTTTACCCCGATCCTACTACCTAAAGCAGAGTCATTCATGTTACTTAGCAATGCTGATACCTGGGCCACATCTCAATCTATATGAACTAATAAAGTTTGCATTTTAAAAAGATGTCCTATGTGAGCAATTCTCAAAGTGTGGTCCTTGCATCAACAGCATGAGCATCACCTGGGAACGTGTTAGAAATGCAAATTCTCAACCCCAATTCAGACCTACTGAATCAGAAACTCTGTGGTTGGGCCAAGCAAGCCCTACAATGCTAAAACGTTTGAGAATCGCTGCTTGATTTAATTCTTATGCCCACAAAATCTGAGGACCAGTGCTCTACACAAGACATCTCCCCCATCTAACACCCCTTCCTTTCCCACCTCACAAGGCACAAGTGCATGTTTTGAGCAAATGCCACAAGCCTCACACCACAATTTCACAAGATACTGAGCCCACCCTCTCCACAAAGAACAGGGGACAGGAAATGCCAACAAAGTATGCTGTGTGCACAAACTGATAAGGCTGTTGTTATTAGTCCAGAGGGTCCTCTGCTATACAGTCCCTGATGGGAGGGCAATCAGTCTCCTCATGGAAAACTGTATATTTAAGTTTCTTTCAGTAACTTCCTGTTTTATTTCAGACTTCAGAATACCTCCCACCTCCTCCTCCCCACACACACTGTACCACTCTGCACACACAAAAGGGAGAAAATAAAGTAAGTCCTGGTCTCTAGAAAGAAATACCTAGTACCATAGAAGGTTCAAGACATGCATACTGAGAATGGAGGGGATACAACTCCATGAGGAAAGATCCTTGATCAGGACAAGGCAGGTGCCAGGTAGGACTAAGACATGTGAGCTTTGTAGGGAGGTGGGCTTCTGTCTTTTCTGGCAACCAAAAAGTCTCTGTAGCCAGATGTGTCTAGAAAAACCAGAGCTCAGAGACCCAAGAGGTGAGCATGGCAGTACTTACAAGCTCAGACTCTGGAGTGAGACAGCCAGATCAAGGTCAAATCCCAGCTCTACCCTTTCTGGCTGGGTGAGCTTGGACAAGGTCCCCTGGACTCTAGTCCCTTCATTTACACAAATCTCACAGGGCCGGCGTGGGAAATGAGCACAGAGTAAGAATGGGCATGTACAATAAAACACTCAATAAATCATAGCTGCATTACTATTAATATTACCATTAAGCAAGCAGATACAAATGACTCTAGAAGTCTCTTGGTGAGATAACATACAAAAGCAAAAATTTTTTATAGTTCATTTTATCTATAAGGAATACTTAGAAAGCTCCAGGAAGCATTATGCTTGTTTTTGTATGTCTTGTTACATACAACTATTATTCAAATAGAAATATTAAATCAATATGTGTACTTTTTTTTTTTGAGAAGAAAAAGAGAATATGCATTAAATCCCTAATATGCTTAGGGGCCATGTCAAAATACACCAAAGCTTTTCTCCAGAAGTACCGCATTTCCCTTGGCGGTGAATGGGTGAGCCGCGGGTCCAGTGCCTAAAGACTCACTTTCTGTTCAGTCCTCTTTGGTCACAGTGGTATAGAGTTCAGAGATGGAGAGCTCACACATGGGCACTTCACGCCTAGGCATGCAGACCAGACCTCTCGGCATGACTGTGGGAGTTAATCAACCTATGGAGTTTTTTGAACTCTTCTGTCAGGTTAAGGAAGATTCCCTATTATTCCCAGTTTGCTAAGAGTTTTATCATAAATAGGTATTGAATAATATTAAAAATTTTTTCACATCTAATGAAATAATCACATGGGTTTTCTCCGTTAATCTGTTAAGTAGTGAACTGCATAAGTGTATTTTCTAATGTTGAAGCAATCTTGCTTTCCTGGGATAAACTCTGTCATGATAAATTACTCACTGTTACAGTTGAGATACTATTATCTTATTAAAGATTTTGACATCTATATTCATAAGTACAATCAGCCCCAATTTTTTCTCTCATATTAAATGTCTGGTTTGGTTTTTAAGGTTATATGGCCTTATACAATGAGTTGGATAAATATACCTGCCTTTGCTTTCTTTCTTCTATGATCGGAATCATATATTTCTTGCATATTTGTTAGAATTAATGTATTAAGCCATCTGAGTTTGGTGTTACCTTTGTGTGAACATTTTCTAGTTAAGAACCTAAGTCAGATCAGGTCCTTAAAACCCTTCAGAGACTCTCCATTTCACTCGGTTTATGTCCTTAAAATGGCCCAGGCAACCCCATGTAGAGTCTAGCCTCCCGTAGCCTCTCAAATCTCACGTATCCTACCACTCTCCCCATTGTTCACACATTCCAGCCACACTGGCCTCCTTGCTCTTTCTCGACAATGCCCAGCAAACCCACGTTAGACCCTGTTCCTGCTGCTCCCTCTGCCTGAAATGTTCCTCCTCGAGAGCTACACGGGCTTCAATTTCTATTCAAATGCCCCCTATCAGAGAGGCCATCTCCGACTGCCCTCTATAATCCCCCTTTCCGCCACGCTGCTCTCTTCTCCTCACCCTCCTTCATTGTTACTATGTTCCCCTTAGTTAATACATTACGTATATGTGAATATTAATATACTATACATAATTGCTAATACTTGTTTCCTGTCTGTCTCCCCGAACCAGAACGTGAGGTTCATGAGCACAGAAACTTGGGAATTTTTTTAACTGTCATTTCCCAAGTGTCTAAAAAGTGCAGTTATTTTATGTTTAATAAATATGTTGAATGAATAACAAATATCTTTATTTCCATCTGACCTTCTTTAGATGAAAACCTGTGCAGTGGCAGGAAAAAGCCACTCTCCACGCACAGGACAGGACTGGAGCCATCTGCCCCTGGGGACATCATGCAGGCAGGTGGCTGCCAAAGTGTGAGGACAGTTCTAAAGGTCACCCATGGTATCTGAGAGGCACTTACCTCCACACTCTTCAGTGCCAGCACATTTTCTTCACTCCTCTGGGCCATTTCCACTTTGGGAGCCACGCCACAGATGCCACAGATCATGTCATTGTAGTCTCGAACAGTGAGGCACTCAAAAGCCCAATAGCCATTGCACAGTAGTTCCTGCACCTGGCTCAGCTCCTCTGAGGTCAGTGTCTTCTCTGGAAGAAGAGCAAGAGTTATGAGTAGGTCAAAGAAGAAAATCCTGAGGCCACTGGGGACGAGCCAGCAAGAATACAAATTCTGCGAGATGGCTTCTCCCCTAAGTACTAACAACCCTGAGGGTCAAGCATCTTGGTCTTCAAGTGCCCAAGTGGCAACCCGGCGAGCAATTGCACTGGAGTTATAGCTGCCTGTACTAAGTACCTACTAGGCACTAGATGCTGTGCCGAGTGCTTCAAATACATTATCTCATTTAACTCTCCCATCTTTATAAACTAAGAGCTATTATTATCCTCATTTTGTAACTGGAGAAACTGAGACACAGAGAATAACTTAGCTCAAAATCACATTTGCCACTAAGTGGCACAACCAAGACTCAAACACAGGCCTGTCTGACTCTAGAAGCTTTGCTCCACTCCGTCTGACCTTGTAGCAGGAGAGGTGCTTGGGGACTAGTCTGTAGGAATGCAATGGGAAAAGAACAAACAGAAATAAGGAGAGAATAGGGAAAAATAATTTCTAATAGTAAGGAGGCGATCCCCATCCTCAGATCTCAGCATGAACCTTGGGATTGGTAGCAGACTTCCAGAAGCTGTGTATTCAAAATGAGTCTGATTAACATGCAGTGAGGCCAAGTCTACCTGTGATCAAAGGATGAGCTCCTAAAAATCAGTTTAATCGCATGCTGAGGGGCCCTGGATGCATGGACGGTCTCATGCTTTCCAAAATTAGTTTGACATTTGTAAAATTCAAGAAGAAGCCAAGAACGTCTACTTTTCAAAATATCAGACTTTCCCCCAAGATGGCCCTTTCAACCAAAGCCCATCACTGAAAATTCCCAGGGATCTTTACCTGTCTGCTCCTGTACTGACTTTAGAACACTGCTGATGGACACTCTGGGGTCCTCTCCCAGCTTGATCTGGTTTCGGATTGCAAAAAGCAAGTCCAGGCTCACTAGTAGCTTGTTCCCCACATTAAAGAGACCTGTAGGTTAAGAAGAGGCAACAGGGAAATTCACTGTAACATCATCCACAATTGCAAAAAACTGGGAACAAACTAAATGCCCAACAGGGGAATAGTTAAATAAATTATGGTACATTCATAAAATAGCAAGCTATGCATCATTACAAAGAATAAGGCAAACCTGACATGAAGTTACCCATAATACATTATTAAATGAAAAAGGCAAGTAATAAAATATACGGTAAAAATTTTTTTGAAGACACATACACACAAAGAAACATCTCCCTACCACCCAGCTCTGTCCTTATGACCAAAGTCACTTTCCCTCTACCTCTCACAGGTGCACCATGGGGAAAGGCCAGGAGAATCCTTTAGTCCAGGGACGTGTAGGGGGGTGTGACAAAGGCTATAAAAATCACCCCTACACCAAATTCTGGGATAAATGACTCAGAGGAATTTAAGTGCAGTCAGTTTAAGACAAATAAAAGAGAGTGATTTTACATTTGCACAACTCATAATGCACAAATTTGCACAAAAGTATATTTTGGAATATGTGTTCCCATTAAAGAAGGGGATAACGGACTGGGAAAGACCTTTCTGAGCATAATACCTAAGGCATCTTGAAGCTAAAAAGGAGATCAAAGCAATGATTACATAGAAATGAAAATGAAACAAATCTTTGTCAAAAAAAAAAAAAAAGGGTCATAGACTGGGAAATATCTGTCAACAAAATAACCCCAAATAAGAATGAAAATACTCAAAAAGAAATTCATGAAGGAGAAAAAAAAAAAACACAAAAAGGACATATAATTTTCCTAGTAATCAAAGAAATATAACAAATTAAGAAATGATATACCAGTTTTTACCTGTCAAACTGATAACCTTTAAAGCTTAATCTACAAAAAGTTCCTTAAAGCTATTAAGTGAATTTAGCAAGGTCACTGGACACAAAGTTAATAAATAAAACCCAACTGTATTCCTATATTAGCACTGAACAGCTAAAAATTGAAACATGTCATTCAGCACTAAACAAAATGAAACACTTAGGTATAAGTCTAACAAAATATGTGTAGGACACATGCTGAAAACTATAAAACACTGATGAAAGAAATAAGAAAACCTAATAAACAGAGAGACAGACTATATTCACAGGTGAAATGACTCAATATTTCTAAGCATGTCAAACTTCCCCAAATTGATCTATAGATTCAATATAATCCTAGTTAAAAGTCTAGCAGGATTCAGTAGACACTGACAAGCTGATTCTAAAATTTTGTAGAAACACGAAGGAACTAAAATAGCCGAAACAATTCAGGCAAGTACAAGGTTGGAAGACTCATGCTACCTAATTATAAGACTGGCTATAAAGCTATAGTAATCAAGATAGCGTGGTACTGGCAGAAGAATAAACAATATAAACCAAAGAAAAGAATGAGGAAATATCAACTCAGACATGTATGATGAATTGAATTCAACAAAGGAACTAAGGCAGTTCATTGAACAAAGGATTACTTTCCAACAAATGGTGGTACAACAACTGGACATCCATAGGCAAAAAAGGATGGGCCTCATCCTTTATACAAAAATTAATTCAGAATGGATCATAGACCTAAATGTAAACCATAAAATTATAAAACTTTAAGAAGAAAATACAGGAAAATATTTATAATCTTCACCTAGATAAAGAGATCTTGGATACATCAAAAGCATAATCCCTAAAAGAAAACAATGATGAATTGGTTATCGTAATTAAGAACTTTTGCTCTGTTAAAGGTTCTGTTGAGAGATTGAAAAGACAAGCCACATACTCCAAGAAAATATCTGCAAATCATTTATATGACGAAGGATTTGTATCCAGAATGTATAAGAACTCTCGAAATTTAACAGAAAGAAAACAACTCAATTCAAAGGGCTAAAGATAGAACAGATATTTCACCAAAGACATACAGATGGCCAAGAAAAGATGCTCAACATCATTAGTCATTGAGGAAATACAAATCAAAACCACAATGAGATACCACTACACATACGTATTAGAATGGCTAAAACACAAAAACAGAAAAATGGACAATATTGAGTGCTGACAACTGGAAGAAACCATAACTCTCAGCCATTGTTGGAGGAATGCAAAATGACTGATAGATACTTAGGTAAATGGTCTGGCAAGTTCTTATAAAATTAAACATATACTTAGCATATGGCCCAGTAATAACCTGACTCCTAGGTATTTACCAAAAAGAAATAAAAATTTCTGTTCACAAAAGCCTGCACATGAATGTTTATAACTGCTCTAGTCATAACTGTCAAAAACTGGTAACAACCCAAATATCATTCATGTTCAGCAAGTGAACAGATAAATTGTAGCAGTCCACCCAATATAAAACTACTCAACAACAAAAGGAACAAATTATTGATACGTAAAATAATGTGGATGAATTTGTAAGGCATTAGGTTTAGTGAAAGAAGCCAGACTCAAAATGCTACAGACTATAATTGGATTTACATAGCATTCTAGAAAATATAGAAATAGAGCATTATCAAAAGATTGCTAGAGGTTAAGGGTGAGGGGTACATTTGATTACAAAGGAACAGTGCAAGAGAAATGTTTTAGGGGTAATAGAATTGTTCTGTATATTAACTGTGGCTACAGTTACATAACTCAATGCATTTGTCAGAAGTCAGAACTGTACAAACTAAACAAAGTAAATTTTACTGTATGTAAATTTTAAAGTTAAAAATTATATCTATATATAATCTGAAGATACTACTGGCCTAGATAGACTGCAGGGAAATGGCATTCTCATTAACTGTTAGCAGGAACATAAAATAGTACAAACTCAATCTGGCAATATAAGACATTAAAAATATAGATTCAAAATAAGAGACCATAATGTTCTGAAGACAAAGAGAATAAGTAACATATACTCTTTAATCTTCAGCACTCACTTGTACATATATAACTTGATTCAAATTCTCAGAATGGTTGGCACATGGTTAATATACAATAAATTTTTGATGTTCCTGAATGAGTAGAGGGGAAACAGGTGAATATACAGCAACTTCACGTTTGAGTATTTGCCCAAAGGAAATAATTAAGGCTGTACACAAAAAATTTAATTACAAAGAGGACTCTAAAATGGAGTACCATGTATTTCTTTAAAATGGCCATGTATTTCTCCACTTGCTGGCATAGGAACATGCCCATGGTTTTCTGCTAAGTTAAAAAAAGCACATTCCAAAATAACATGCAGCACAACCACATTTCTGTTGAAAGAAAAGCTATAAACCTATAAATCCTTCCGTACATTCTTATATTCTGCACAGACGAATGCCACATCTGGAAGATCAGAGAGCACAATGTTAAGTGTTCATCTCTTGGCAAGATTTCTACTGATGTTTAGTTTCCTCTTTTGTCAGCATTTTCCAGTTCTTCTACAATGAAAATCTGTTATTTTAAAAGTACTTTTGTTTAAAGATACTGGATAATAGAGTCCTAGCTTTTACACTTGTGAGGTAAATGTAATCTTTTGGGACTGAGAAATCTCCTCTTCTTCAGAATCCCCATCCAAGGGAAGGTCCCAGTACGCAAAAGACCAGAGGTCTGAACCACATAGGCTGTTCTCAATCAAGCCTGCTTTGGGGACCTCTGAGGGAAGAAAGGTGGGCACTCACCTGTGTAGATGTCCATGAAGCTATGCAAGGCCAGACATTGGGGATTGAGACACATCTTCACCTGGGCAGTCACTACCTGCAGCCGGCTGGCTGTCAGCAGCCAGCACTCCTGGGGCCCGGCCAGGGAGCTAGTACCCAAAACATCACGAACAAAAACAGAAGGGATATCAACCACTTAATACTTAATCAACATCCAGAGTTTAGTGATGAATAGCAAAAATTCTCAAGACTTTAATGCTGCAGGAAAATGAAGGTGCTGGAGCTTGTGTTCCAGCGTTTTCTAGGTGGGTGTTCCAACTTTGTTGAAATTTGGTCTGTAGAATCACCCCCAAAATTAATATAACTCAATTTACTGCCCAAATTGATCAATCCCACTGAACTCCCAAATCCAAACATTATGCTGGGAAGTACGGATGTAACCTAAATCCTAAATTGGTGACAAAAACTTTCAGGCATTTCCAATGGAAATAACGGATAATTACTAATTATTATTATTAATTGGCAATTGGAAAAGTAAAAGAAACCTAAGAAAAGCAAAGCAGAGAATAACATCTTCAAAGGTTACATCTTGGGCCAAGTTAGAGAAGGCAGCTAGGGACAGGGTAAGTCTGAAAGGGCTGCTTACTTTTCTCCCCCTTTGAATAATGGGCTGCTACAGAGAAGGCACTGCGTGGATGGAGACTCATAATAATTCGACCAAGAGGTTTGCTCGATGGTGACTGTCTCCTCACTCACGTTGGATAGGATGAGTCGAGAGCTGTTGAGTTCGTGAATCAGAGCAAAGACCTCGGCCAGCTCAGACTCATTCTCAGGAATCTGCAAAACTTTCCGCAGCAGCTGCAGCGTGGACTGGCGCTGAATCTCCCTCTGGGCTGTGCTCAGGGGCTCGGTGGCACTCAGCACTTCTGGGAGTGGTGAGCTCGCCTCCTGGAAAGAGAACAGATCCATCAACAAGCACCCAGGACCAAGAGGCTGTGAGTGGCAAAGGGATGGGCCCATGACTGACAAGTGGGAAACCTAGGTTCCCAATCAGCTCAGCTAATAACTCGTTCTGTGACTCATGGCAGATGCTTTCTCTCTCTGGTGCTTAGTTTCTCTATTAAAAACGAGGACTCTACACGGGCATCTCCCTGGCTCAAGTATCAGCTCCTATTCACCAGGAATGGGGTTAGGAGGATAACAGACCTGGTTTTAGGTCTGGACATGCCACTTAACAACTGTATATGTGTGACCCAAGGCAATTTACTTCATTTTTCTAAGCCTCGAGTTTCCTCACCTATGAACTGGAGGATCAAAATACGAGTACAGAGTAAACCAGATATTATAAGTAAAGCATTTAGCACAGTGCCTGGAATGCGATGAAAATTTTATGAATGGTAGTTCTGAAAAATAAATATATGTACTGCTTAAAGTATTTATCTTCAATGCTTTGTGCATCTAGGTATAAGATGCACAAAGTCAGAGACTTTATACACTAGTCAGAGGCTTGCAGGAACAAGGTTCTGAAATGCTCATTAAAAAAAGGTCCTTCTCAGGTAGGTCCCTTTTCAACGGAGGTTCCTCCCCGACGCCCTGTGCAAATGCAGCCTGAATTACTCCCTCCTTCATGCTCCCAGAGTCCATTCCTTTATGCAGAATTCACTGTCTCACAGTTGGTAAATGACTATCGTGCCTCTTCAGTGAGTATAGGGTCTCTGCTTATTTAATGAGTCCCAATTCCAGCATGAGGCCAGGGTACATAAAAGATGCTAATTCATATTTCCTGGACATATTATATGTTGCTTTGCAGAAGTTATGTGCTTAATAATAAGAAGGAACTTTCTATCAACTCTGCATACCTATGACAATTCTTGTTTCACTATCTATAATATTTTGGTTACTTATCTTTCTCTAACACTAGATTATAAGCTCCTCATGGAAAGGGGTCATGTCCCACTCACCCTTATATCTCCAAAAGCCTGACCCATAGTAGTCATTCGATATATGCTTGCTGAAAGAAAGAATGAATGAAGGGCTGACTGACACTAGATCTGAGTTGCCCTGGTGAGGCTGCATGTTCCCTGTTATGACCATGTTGAACCACGGGCTGGAAGATCAGTTGGCAGGAATATACCCTTTGGCCACAGTTTAAAGATGGAAAGGAATGAAGACTGTTCCAGTTCAGAGATATTGCTGTCTTACAGCCGCTGAAGACAAACCACGAAGGAAATGTATGGCCACTAGGGGGTTTCAAAGAGTAATACACACAAAGATCCCTGGGTTTCTGATCTGTGTTTTATACCCTGTGGAAAACAATAATGAAATTGTATTTCTCCTAAAATTCAGGAGATTGGAAAGTGAGGGAATGTCTGAAGATGGGAGTCTTGGGGGTAAGCAGCCACCAGTTAGCCAAAGACAGAAGAATATAAGTAAAAGTGAAATTTGAAATCAATTGGCAACAGGTCCCTAGACAATTCCCACTTGGCCTAGAAAGTTAAGTCAGCTCATCATCCAAGATCAAGAGACCAACACCCATTTCCCTGTTGCAAACCATACTAACAGCTACAGAAAGTAAAAGGTATGTTCAGAGTACCTACCTACCCAACACAATTTCATCCATAATTACTGAACAACACATTATTGTGTTGTGTATGTAAGCTCCAGGATTAGAAGGTACAGGGGAACAGACATATCGGCCTTGAAAGAGATTATAGTCACATAGGGAGCTAAAAGAGGGAGTCAAGACAGGGTGTGGTCTTGCTGGTGAAGAGAAGCAATTAAACACGTGGAGAATCCAGGAAGAAATCTCACTGCCAGCAGAGGGCATCAGATGGAACCAAGAGAATGTGATGGAAGCTACAGACCCATTTATATGCAGTTTCTAGGGTTTAGATTCCTGGAAGCTCAATTTTGAGTCTCTCTAGGACTCACGGCCCTGATTTAAATGCCCAGATTTAACCCACTACACCACCCTGTCTTACTGACAGGGAAACAAAAACTCAGGAGACAGAAAACTTCCAGCTCAGCTCTCTCCAGTGTTTTCCTACTAAATCATCACTGCCCACATTTTTTAGTCCCACTTTCCTATCTCACAAAGATAACCTCAGAACACCACCTCAAGCATAGAAAGACCTGGAGTCCCACTTTCCTGTCTCACAAAGATAACCTCAGAACACCACCTCAAGCATAGAAAGACCAAGATTCATCTGCCAGAAAGGCCTCTCCCAACATGCAAAGAAACCTTGAAGCCTGAAGCAGTTCTGTCCACCTCTCAGTCCTGTCCACTCCTAAGCCCCGATAAACCTCCCTCCTCATGTAATCTTCTGGGCCTCTCCTTAGCTCAAGGACAGTCAGTGGGACCCAGTCCCACATTAAAGATCTTCCATGATGTGGCTCTGCTGTGTCTTTCAAGCCTTTTTTCTACACTCCACCACATATGCCCTCTCTGCTCACCAAGAACACCCAGCAACTCCCTGCCTCCTCCCTTTGGCTCACACTTGTCCTTGAGTACAGCATGCCTTCCCCTTCCACCCAAATCCTGCCCATTTGCAAGGTCTGCCTTAGGTCTGGTGTGGCCAGGCTCCATCTAGAATCCTGACCTATTGTGTGCCAATCTATTTCCCTCTAAGGCAGATCAGTTGACATTTCTCTGATTACTTTCATCCTAGTTATTTCATTTGCTGCCTCAGATGCTGTCACTTTCTAGTCACTTTAAAAAACTCACATGTGAAAATTCAGAGGATCTCTGAAAAACCCAATTTTCCTCATTCTAATAATAAAAAGCGAGCCCTAAGGAGCCAAGTAGAATGTGTTTTACTATCCAAATAGTTTGGTCCAACTTTAGAGTAGGTTTGCCAAGCCTGCTAGAAGTGAAGCTTAGTGACTGGCCAAAAGCTCTGCAAAGGATGGGAGAAGTGGTGATCTACGGTACAAAGGCCTGGGATCTGCCATTCTCTAACAATTTACCAAACACTACTTATGGGTCCTCTATCAGGCCTCAGAGCTAAACTCTGTCAACCCTTCCATCCCGCCATTCTACTGAATCCTATTTAAGGCCTTTGTTACCATTCTCTTTGATGAATGACCTCTTGGTTCACTTGGCCAGAAGGGTCTCAGATATCAAGGTATCTGGTCAACCCCTCGTCTTGGCAATGTGCACAAGAAGGCCCAGAGAGAAGGCACTTGGCCAGGTTCAGAACCTATAACCTGGTTCCAGTTCTAACTACTGTCATGTACTAAGAAATCTTTTTATTCCGCTAACAGAACCCAACCCAAGGCCAAGGGATGTGTTTGGGGAAGGAACTCACGAGAGCCTTGGTGGTTTTCTCAGTCCGGTCTTTGGCAAGGTTAAAACCACAGCTGGGACAAATCCGCGGTTTATGCCGGTTGGTGTAGACATAGCTACAAGAGGGATTCTTGCACTTTCCCCGGCCTCTTGATGTAGCCAGCCCCAAATCCTAAAAAAGTAAGACCAACATTCAATTCTTCAAAAGTTGAATTACACCTGGGCAGAGCCAAGAGCCAGGATGACCAGCTGTCAGTAAATCAGAGAACTGGCAACTGCAAAACTAGATTTCAGACTAACTTCCGGAGAGCTTTGAAGCAAGATCTTTTTCTGCAGTAATCCCCTTTCAATCTTAATGCAGCCCATATAATTTTGGCAAGTCCTTCCCCAGCTGTGAAACAAGTGAGTTGACTGTCAAAGGTCAGAAATTCAAATGCCTTTTGGGTCCAGGCAATTGACAGAGTGAAGCAGGCAGGCCTGTTCTAATAAAGAGTGATAGAGACTGGTGAACTAAAAATTTCAAGCCCTACCTAAAGACAAATTGTAACTTCTGAACTATCTAAGCTCAAAGCTCTGGCATCTAGTCTTCTATGACGAGTTGCTGTCTAATCAGTCAAAGCAAAGGTCCTAAGCAGTTTCCAGCTGGTGGCTTCCTGTAGCCAAAGGGAGGAGGTGGTGAGGGTATGCATGGCATGCAGAAGGTAGTAACTAGGTCTTTGGAAAAAGAAACCTGAGTAGATCTCAGGATAAGAGACACATTCTTCTTAAGGATCAGGCCAGCTTAGGTACTAACCCAACATACTGTGCTGTCTTGTTCACTACTGAATCCCCAGCACAGGGCCTGGCACAGAGGAGGCGCTCAATAAATCTTTTTTTGAATGAATGACTTTTTCTTCATCTGCTACCTTTATCAGGTAAGAATTTCAAAAAAATCTAGCTGCTCTCTCAAAATCAATACATCTTACTCAACTCAGTCAGAGAACCCATCAAAAGGTATCTGGCTGGTTGATAGCTTAAGGATCAAAGAAATTAGAGAATGTTAAGAGCAAGAGAAGCCCCAACATATATCTAAACCAATGCAGCATTTTACAGATGATGACAACTGAGGGCCAGAGAAGGAAAGAACCTTGCCCAAGGTCACATGGCATGCTAGCAGATAAGCCACTTTTGGACTAGGTCTTCTGACATCGAGTATTTATTCCACTGTTCCATGCTGCTTACCCTTCAAAAGGATGACCCCAGAGTCACATATTTGTTTATTAGGATGTTAATATGTATTATATTAAAAATAAAAGGGAGATGGAGAGAAAACCTTGGTGACTAAACAAGATAAGTTGCTTTACTAGAGCACTTCTCAAACCCTTTAAAATACTAGTATTGAATGTAACTCTAGTTTAGGGAGGAAATATACAACATTTCCCAAACTTGTCTGTGGAGTACACTTTAGAGGCTAAAAGGTCCAAAGACTGTTGAATGCTAAAGCCACACTGGATTCTAGTCTCCAATTACTTTCAGCAGCAATATCCCGATCTCGGCTTTATAAACCTTATCTAGAAAAAGCAACAAACCGATCTGATTCGCCCAGTAGCTACCATTTGTATCAGTGATGAGATCTTCAGAATCAGTGATATACCCCGACCCTACTCTCATTTCTAAATACCACTCCCCACCCACCTTAGATTCCTATTCATCCTCAACCACAAAACCAAACCACCTCTGTGTCAACCCATCACCTGGCTGCACTTACCAGTGTGACAGTGCAGCTGTACTTATATGGAGGAAACATATCAGGCTTGACCTCTACAACTTTCAACTGAGATGTCCTGTTGGCTGAGCCATTTGGTAGCTGTGGATCAGAACAAATTATTTAGTGCTTTTGAACCTCAAACCCTTGAGGTCCTGTGTCCTGAAATAGTTTCTTAGGGAATTTGTGGAGCTATGCTCCACATGAGCCCCCACACGCTAGCCAGCAGTCAGCAGCCCACCAAAGATTGAGTGTCCCTTTCAAGTTCATGGGTTGCCACACCCTTCTGTGCAGCTTCTAACACTGCATTTTAGAAACACTATGAATCATATTTGAAACTACTTATCAAGTGAGAAAAGCATATAATAGCTATATATACAAAGATGTGGTTAATAATACTAGCATAGAAAAAAGTCTGACAGATTGTTCACTAAAATACCCAGCGTAAGGAGATCATGGTTGTTTCCCCTTTTACCACTATCTATCAAATTTCAAATGTTCTATGTGGAATGTAGAGATTATTTATATAATAATCATTCTAAATTAAAAGTATTCCATAATACTGAATTTAAGTTGATTTTCAGAATACAAGATTTCACATACTTAACAGGCTTACAACTGGCAAAAGGGCTTATTTTAAGACATGGCAATTTGTCAAAACAAAAGGAAACTCTTTACAGAGAAGACTGGGAGTTTACACAAGTGAAGGGAATCTAAGGGCTGGAAATCTACAAAATGGTTGAAGCAGACTAGATTACCATCTTTCTTGTATCCCAAGATCACACATGCACTCAATTGCTGACAAACAGATCAGCCTTCAAAGTAAAAGCCAGTTGATAACTCTTGTAGCCAATTTAGAACTATCAAATAAAGGAAGTTACCTGACACAGTGCACATGGCAAGGGAGATGGAAGACCGATTTTCCTGTTCCCATTTGGTCCATGATAGGCTTTTCAAACTATAAGCCACAATACACTGAGGGGCTGTAAAATTAATTTAATGGGCTGAAACTAGCACTTTGAAAAAAGAAATGGAAAATACCAAAGTGGCTGCATATAATAAGGGCATAGCTTCATTAAACTTTTAATGTGAATGTATACGTTAACTGGGCTGTGATGTAAAAAAGTGTTTCCTTTTGAAGGTCATGGTCAAAAAAAGTGGTCTGGTGAAAACGCTGATTTTCACCCTGAACAAGCCCAATCCCATCTGATCTCGGAAGCTAATAAGCGAGGTTGGACCTGGTAAGTACTTGGAAGGGAGACCACCTAGGAAGACCAGGTGCTGTAAGTGTTAAAAAAAAAAAGAAAGAAAGAAAGAAAATACTGATTTTAGGAAATTTTTGATCATAACTATTCTAATACCACATATGGCCAAAAAAAAAAAAAAATCTAGGAATAAATGTGCTGAATACATGGAATTTTGACACCTGGTAAATCTTTAATAGCTACATCATGAAACTGAATGAAATGTACTGGTTACAAACCAGTACATGGAGCAAGAGCCATGTTTTTGGTTTAAAATTTTTATTAAAAAACAAAAAATAAACACACATAAATGCAGGAAAGGATATGAAGGCTAAATAAGCATACACCAGGCTGTTAACAGTAGTTAGTTCTGGGTGGCAGAATCACAAGGGACTATTTTCTTTCTGCCTTATCTGAATTTTCTCTATTTTCTAGAGCAACCATACATTCATTTCTTTAAAGGAGGCTAAAGAAACATGACAACTAAATGCACTATGTAATCTTAGACTGGATCCTGTACTGAAGTGGAAAAAAGCTATAAAGGACATAATTAGTAAAACTGACAAAATTGGAATACAAACTATAAAGCATTGTATCATTCAGTTAACATAATATCCTATTCTTAGGAAATACACACCGAACTATTAAGGAGTAAAAGACCATGTAGCTTACCCTTATATTTTATACATATACACATACACATACATGGGGTGGACACACATGAGCACGATATAAAGCAAAATGGATTAGTATGTTAACAACAGGTGACTCTGGGTAGCAAGTACATGGGTGCTCTTTGTTTTTGCCAATTTTTACTCGAACAGTTTTTCTAAGTTTTAAATTATTTCTAAATAAAAAGTTTAAAAACATGCATTCATTTTAAAACAAGAAAAAAATTAAAAAACAGATAACTTATTCATGCTAAACCGCCTCCCAGAGGCCCCGCAGACTAAGAATGAGGGTCTGCTTTTTGCCTGTGGCTTTGGGACACTAAGTGAAAGCCCTACTCTTAGAGCAGCCAAGCGCCCCAGCCCCCACAACAGCTCCCACTCTGGTAAAGGAATGGGTCTTACCTTCACCTCACCAGTGTTAGATGGCTGTTGGATGGGCTGGCCCAGCTGCTTCAGAGTGCTTGGCTTCAGGCCACAAGTTCTCACAGAGGGAGTCTTATCTGAGACAACCAGGAGTCAAATGGTAACTTAAGAGTACATTCGGTCTCCCTAAGTCTCTCGTTTACATTCTCAAGTCCCAACTCTTGACCCCTTCCCATTAGAAAGCCCCTTCTCCCAGGTCTGTCCCAGCCCCTACCGCTCAAGGAAAAGGCATGCCGGGTCCTGGGCAGTCCCATGCTGCTGCCTCGGCCCACATTAGCTGGGGCCGGAAGAATTGCTCTCATAGGTCTTGCTGCAGCCAATAATGAAGGTTTGCCCCGTGCTCTGCCTTTAAGCTCTGGGGCCCTGGGCCCAGGGTTGAGCAGGTCAATTCTGAAAAACAAACAAACAAACAAACAAACAAAAAAAAACAGGAAGGGAAATCTCCTAGAAATTCAGGATGAAGAGGGAAAAAAACAAAAAAGCAATTTCTAAAATAGCAACTTTATTGGAGGGATAGTGAAGTGGTTCAACTATGAGGCTTTATAGACAGATAGGGGTCAAATGAAGTAGCTGTGTGGCCCTGGGCAATTAATTTCACTCTTTTGTTAACCTCAAGTTCCTAATTTGTAAAATGAGATAGTAAATTACATATACTTCATGGGGTCATTATGAAAATAAAAAAGTGCAAAACAGTGCCTATAGTATAGAATAACAGCTGTAGTTATAACATCTAATCTGCCTCTAATTAGAGGAAATATTTGAAGTGTATTAGTTTCCCACATGAAGGTGGCTTAGATCTAAGGGAACAATGTGTTTTTTCATCTTTGTAGCTCCCATGTTGAGCATGTGCGAAAGTGGTTTGCTTGCCCAAAATAAAAGGTCTACAGTGCACAGCTTCATTCACTAAGGATGCAGAAACATTTCAGAGTATATTGTTAAAAAAAAAAAAGCAAGATGTAGGAGAAAAAGGGAGGAAAAAATATATACATATACACATATATACACACGAAAAGTAAATCATTCCCTGTCTCTAGGCCTCGGTTTCTGTAGCTCTAAAATGATCCATACACACCTATGTATATGAATATGCTTGAAATTATCTGTAGAAACACAGGAAGGTGGGACTATTGATCGTCTCTGGGAAATGAAAACGAATGACTGAAGGATGGAACAAAAGGTAGATCTCTTCAGGGTATATTCCTTATATCTTTTGAGTTTTAACTATGTTAATATATTTCCTATTCAACAATAAAAATTTTTGTATTATAATAACATAAACCAGAATTTCTGAACCTGGCAGTATCAACATTTTGGGCTGGATAATTTTTCACTGTAGGATATTTAGCAGCATCCCTGGCCTCTACCCAGTAGATGCCAGTGGTACCCCGTCCACCAATCCAGTTGTAACAACTAAAAAAGTCTCTACACATTGCCACAATGTCCCCCGGGGGCAAAACTGTTCCCCATTGAGAACCACTGATATAAACAAATAAGGGCCTTCAGTTACAAGCCCACAACTACCTCTGGGAAGGTGCTACATGGAGAACCCAGTTAAGCCTTTAAAGAGAGAAAGATAGCCCATACTTATGGACCTTCACCTATCTGCAAGGCACACAATCTTTTTCAGTCTGTATGGTCAGGTGCCAAGGATGAGGATTTTTTCAATACCCAATTTGAGATTATTCAGAAGACAAGATGCATGAAGTGACTCTGCCCAAGGTCAAATGGAAGCCAGGGACACAGCACAACCCAAACTGAATTTTCTGACTACCAAGACAGGAAGGAATCTTTCTATAAGATGTCTTAATAAGGTTTCTCTTTCCAAACCTAGCACTGGACTGAATACTAGTTTATAATATTGCCCACAGCCTGTACCAGAAAGACCCTGATAACTGCTTTAGGGAGACTGACAGGAAGAGCTGTATAACGAATCTGATAGCAGGGCATGGACAGCAGAGTAAAGGAGGAAAGGTAAATCATCCTATGTCTCTAGGCCTCGGTTTCTGTAGCTCTAAACTAGGAGCCATTAATGGCTCTGCTACCTCTCAGACATGCTGTAAAGACATGGAACGAAACATGAGGCATTTCCCAAGCTGCTAGTCTAAATGCAATCCTATAATATAAAAACACATTGTTTTACCCTGTTGGTTTTTTAGGAGCAGGGAGCAGACTGGTGATGCTGGACCCCTTGGCTGGTGGTGGTATGTCTAGTCCAGGACTGTCATTCTCAGTTGTCCTTAGAGAGACCTCAGGCTGCACACCACTCTTGACTACCGGCATCTTAGTGACTGCTGTACCACGATTCCCAGGAGACTCCTTGACCAAAACATGGGCATCTGAGATGACCACTTCTTCCCACTCATTCTCCTCACCCGCTTCTCTTGAAGGAGCTACATTTAAGAGCTGGCTTACAGCTTCTGAGTTCTCCAGAGTCAGTTTGGAGGCATTTTCCTTGGAGGAATTTTGCTCAGTGGTGACAGGCTGATTTCTTTTAACCACAGAGCCTTTGGAGGAGACACCGGAAGCCAATTCCACTTTGACTTTGGCTGGCTTTTCCTAAAAAAACAAACAAAAAACATTTTGTATGCATATGGTATTTTATAGCTAACAACACATCCATTGGTATTTAATTCTCATAATAATGTTTAAGCAACTGATAAAAAAAGGTCCCAAGTATAAAACTGGTCTGAATCTAAGACTTCTGACTTCAGGTCCCTTTCATTTCAGTATTCAATGCCTGAGTTAGGATAAAGTTGCTCTCCTCCTAACAAATTTCTTATTGGGATGCCTCTTTAGGTTTCAGCAAACAAAAGCTGGCATTTCTTACCTTGACCTTGGATCGTTCAAGGCCTACTCTACATCTAGAAAGAGGTTTACATGCTGCCACACTGGGCCTAGAAGCCCTAAATTGTTTATCTTGGTGGTCCCTTTATGAGATTGTTAATCCCAATGTGATTACAATCTCTCAAGGATAGACTCAAAGCTTCTACCTCCGTTGGGGAAAATTCATCTGGCCCAGATTCTTTCAGGTGGGTCTTAAGGCTGACATACACATATGCTACAAACTTCTCACTTGGTCAAATTAACTCATACATATTAATTATCCTACAAAATATTCAAACTCACTAAAAATACCAGCTGCTATCTTATAGACAGACCTACTTTTAAAAATTTCTTGGTGCCTTAGCTTTTATTCAATCAGCAGTGCTGTGGAAATATAGTTATTTATATATATTTATAGACACACATACATATATTTATATACACATACATACTTAAAAATTTTTTTTTAATAATGGTTGTCTCCAGGATAGGTCTCAGAAAGGTTTTTCCTTTCATGTGTATAGTGAAAGCATTATAAACTAGGAGACGTAAAACATAAAATCTGGGTTTTATCTAGGCTTAGCTTCACTCCTAATTACTTAAGTGACCCAAGGCAAGCTTCATCTGAACCCTCACTTCCCCATTATGAAATATGAGAAGTTTGGGCTCTCAGCATTTGTCAACAGCAACAAGACGGCCTTTCAAGTGGCCCAGTTCTTCATGGTGCAGGACCGCCTCCCCCTCATTAGCATCTATGGCTGACATTAAATTTCAGTATTATCTCCCAGACACTGACTACCAAAAGCCCCTTACCTTTCCAAAGCCCCCTGGGCAGCATGCTGCTTACAGTTAAGAACCAGTACAGATGACCTTTAAGAAATCTCCAGTAAAGCATTCTCAGATTCTAACACCCACGAGCTCATGAGGATGAGTAAATATACAGAAAAACTCCAAGAAAACTGCACTGACTGTTAAAGAGGGAAAAGTCAGCAGAAAAACAGGAGACAAGTTAAACTAAACCCGAGATGAGATCTTTGAGTAAAACACTGCCCACTTAAGTAGGCTATTTTAGACAAAAATCCTTTGTAAGAAGACGGGATAATTCAGCAATCAGAGTAAAAACTCTAGCTGGTGATCTCACAT
The DNA here is from genome assembly GCF_902729225.1 of Pteropus medius. Classification (NCBI taxonomy): domain Eukaryota; kingdom Metazoa; phylum Chordata; class Mammalia; order Chiroptera; family Pteropodidae; genus Pteropus; species Pteropus medius. The sequence goes on along the minus strand of NW_024349802.1, from coordinate 17,826,126 downwards.
TTCCTTAACTCAGCCTACCATTTTTAGATGTCACTTTTCTTTCAAAATGGAAGGCAAGTACTACCAGTGCCCACTCAGAGACCTCAATTAACGTTATGAGAGAGCCCATAGGGGTGAGGCCCTGAGCTAAAGAACCTCATATACCATCTTTTGTTCCATTCAACTCATTGGGAACTGTGACACATGTTTCCTGGCTAATTTTAGCCAGTATGAACACTAGAACAAGACAAGAAAAGGTGAGTCATCTCCTGACTGGCATGAACATTTCTGGAGCTTTTACAAATTATTTATATGTTTTGAAAATCAGTACTCAAGAAATCTGCAGCTAAACAGCATAGCAATGCCAGAAAAGTGTGTTTTAGTAGAAAAGGCACTGGCATAATTAGTGGACTTATCAAGTCACTTCCCTTGAATTTATTTTTCCTCAGCTGGAAACTTGGAGTTGAACTAGCTAACAAAAGTCACTTTTATCTCTAAAATTCTAAGTGCGTTAATACTAAAATGTTACACTTTTTCTTCTCACACTCACTTATTCTGTTCCTATGAGATTTAGAAATTATAGTATCTACTCTTTACATGGTAAGTTTTGCAAAAAACCTTTGTGGGGAAAAAAATACTGACTTAGCAAGTCAAGACAGGGGACAAGTTTGCTAAGAAAAAAAATTGTTTTCATGTCATGAGTTTGATCTCAGAAAGAGAAACATAGCTCAAAAGTTATTTCAATCAAATGGGGTGGGCCGAGTAAACATAATATGAAAAAGAAAAGCAAGCTAAAGTAAAAACATAATCTGAATGAATCAAGGCCACAGGATCAATTAGACTTTTCCATGCAAAAGCACAGGAAGTAAGGTTATTAGACAGACCTGCCATGCAAGAGTAAGAAGAAAAGTCTGTATGTAATTTGAGGGGGTTCATGGATCCTGTAAAGCCCCATCACAGACCCACCCACCCCTCCCAGTTAAGAATACCTAGACCAGATAATCTAAGGAGTGAGAAGATGTGAACTATACATCTGAATAACTAAGCAGTCAGTGTAGAGGATGGATTGGTAAAACTTTCGCCCTAACTGGAAATGAATAAATTAACATGGTATAGTCATTCATGGGTAATTATGAAGCAATTAAAGATAAAGTTTTTGAAGAATATTTAATGTGTGATATGTTAAATAAAAAGACAAGATACAGAACTTATACAGTCACAGAAAAAAACACCAAAATGTCAATAATGGCTTTTTCCTTGAATGTCATAAGGTTATAGATAACATTTTATTCTTTCCTTTTTAAACAGTCTACAATGAAACTGACTTAACTTGAATAGCCAGAAAATAATATTAATTTTTAAAGTTATCTGTTCTTAAATAGGAAGCTTACTTTGTGAGGCTTCCAAAGCAGCAATGGCCAATGGACCTTACCTTTGGGATCCACTTCCCTCCTAGGAAGTTACCACAAGTAGGGCACTTAGGTGGCTTGTGCCTGGTGACATATGTAAAGGAGCAACCTGGGCTAGTGCATGTCCCATGGCCCCGGCGGGTGTATGTAGTAGTCTGTAAGGAAGAGAGTGAATCAGAATCAACGCCACAGCCTAACCTCTCTCAGGTGCTGATGACCATTATAACCACACGAATGCCAAGAGGATACCAGCTTGCAGAAGGACAGGCAATTCATGATATCATAAAAGTTAAAAAGGTCCTAAGATACAAGCAGTCCACTTTTTAGAAATGGAGACTTAGTTCAAATGAGAAAAGATAGCTGTCCAAGGTTACAGTTAAATAGCAGAAAAATAAAGACAGTAATAGCTGATTTTTTTTGAAATACAATTGACATAAAACATTATATTAGTTTCAGGTATATGATCAATACTGGTATATATTACAAAATGATCACAATAAGTCTAGTTAATATCCATCACCATACATAATTACAATTTTTTAAATGATGAGAAGAGTTGCTATTTATTGAGCGGGGTACCATACAGTGCTGAATACTTTACAAAATATCTCATTTAATGCTCTCAGCAATATTATGAAGTAGGTGGTATTATTACTGAGGTTTAGAGTGGTTAAATGCTTTGCCTCAAATTGTAGTGATTCAATTGCAGAGCTAGACTAGACCTAGAAATCAAATCTCTGTCTTTTGGTTCAAGATTCCTTCCATACACTCAGCTGTACCGTATGGCTCTGAATATTTCAAAAAATAAGCTTTATCTTTATTCCTATTAAAAATTTGAGACCCTAGAGTTCAGAGATTAAAAAACAGACCATAGTCACTAAAAAATGAGAAGGAATTCCAGTAGAAACCAAATCCTCTGACACTCAGCAAAACAATGCTCTTTCCTCAACAGAATTTAATTACTTTTAATTCCTTGGTTGGGAATCCAAGTGTGCTGAGGGTGCACTTCTTTAAGTTATACATAGATGTTCAACTGTGCAAGTCATTGGTGCCTCTAGTCCCCTGTTGTTCAAGGGTCAACTGTATTTGCATATGAATATATTCAGTCACTGGCTCTCATTCCCCTTTGAACAGAATCTGATTCTCCTTTAAACAGAATACATTATAATGGATTACTACATTTCAGCTACAAATAGAAATTAGCCATCATCCATTTCTAGATTGATATTTCAAAGAAAACATTTCCATGTCAGGTTTGTCCTGTCACCGATGAATGTTTACTCAGCTATTAATTCCAGTGTCCCCAGCCTGGCCAAGAAAGCAAAAATCTCCCTTGAGGAAACACCAAGCTGCCACTAGCCTATCTCTTTCAGGACATCTAAGGAAAAGGTGATTATGATAGTAGAAGCAGGTCAAAGATGAGTGTGAAGTGGTATGACACCAAGGAAAAAGACCAAGCTTTGGGTTCCAACTTTGCCCCTGACGTAGTAAATGACCTGGGAATAAGTCACCTTAGCTCTTGGGTCCTGGGTTTCCTCCTCTGTAAAATCATCTGCTCTTCCTACTTCATGGATCTATCTTAAGCAGCAAATATGGAATGTAAATAAATGTGTAAACGTCAATAAACTGTAAAAGATTCTAAAAGTTTGTGAAACACTATAATTAATGGGATATAAAACATCCCTTAGTTTTTCTCAGATGGTGGCCCCATACAGAATAATCATTCTGAATTCCTCCAGAAAGCTGAGTGAAAATTTAAGTTAGGTTAGTTCTATACATAATTTACCATGAATTTGGCAATATTCCCAAATATTAGCTTCTAGAAATGACTTTAGAAAAAATGCTGGTGTTTAAGGCTGATGTTTCATTCCTCAGCTTTTCTAGAAAAGCTTGGCTGACACTTATTGACCATGCAAGAACAAAGGCTCAGGAGAAATAAGCAGTTTCTCCATGAATCAGGTTGCAGTGGTTGTTCCTGTTTTAAGATACTACAGCTTCTTACCTAAGAATACATTGTTTATCCATAGGAGAGGTTTTAGAAGACAGACTGTGATAAGTTAAGGATGTGTAGTATTAATGTCAAAGAACCCACTAAAATAAGCAAAACAAAGTTAAAAGCTAATAAGCCAATAAAGGAAATAAAACAGACTCATAAAATGTTCAATTCAAAAGAAAGCATAACAAAACATGACATAAACAAAACAAGTACTAAGTCAACAGATGTAAATTTAACCATATCAATAATTACATTAAATATAAAAGGCCTAAATACCACAATTAAAAGGCAGAGACTGTTAGATAGGTCTTACTCTTAGATCCAAACTATGTGCTGCCTACATAAATAGTATTTTAAATACAAAGCAATAAATAGGTTAAAAGTAAAAAAATAAAAAAAGATATACCTTTCTTATAGCAATAATGAAAAGAAAGCTGGATATCAGATGAAGTAGGTTTCATAGAAAAGAATATTGCCAGAGATAAAGTCACTTCATAGTGGAGGGGTCAATTTATCAAGAGGACATAACTCAAAATGTTTATATAATGAATAACAGAAATACATGATATAAAATTAACAGTACTGCAAAAAGAAACAGATAAATCTATAGTGTACTTATGAACTATCTCATGTAAAGAATTCTCTGGGCCATTTTCCTAATCTGTATGATAATAGAACTGAATTAGATCAGTGGCCTATCATTTTTCTAAATTATGTACACTTCTGAAAATTTGATAAAAGCCATGGAACCTATTCCAGGAAAATATTCCAAGGAGAAAAGTCTGTATGTAATTTGAGGGGGTTCATGGATCCTGTAAAGCCCCATCACAGACCCACCCACCCCTCCCAGTTAAGAATACCTAGACCAAATCATCTCTGTGAACTTTGTCAGTACCAATGTCCGAAGGTTCTAAGACTTCTAGAAAACCACATGGAAGAGAATTCTTACAGGGCCCTAATCTCCATCAAATCCCACACTGACCAGTTTGATGGAGGTGGGATTGTCCACAACTGAGTATGCAGGAAGAGGCAGCATGATGAACTGTGTTGCCGGTGCAGAGGAGCTACTTTCACTGGAATCCTGTGGGCACAAGGAGAGAAGAACAGTTTTATTGAGACAAAGGAAGAACAACCGGGGCCTCTCCCAACAATGTAAGATCAGATCAAGCCCAATAACCAAAGTGTGCTCATCTTAAAAAAAATGAGTCTACGATGATCTCAAAATAAAGTTTAATTAAGAGCAAAGAAAGACTGAGAAAAACCATTACCAGAGGGAATGTGCTATCTTCATTTTACAGATGAGAAAACTGAGGTTCTAAAAGACTTAGGACTCCTAAGATCATATAAACAGTTAGTGAAAGAACCTAACCCTCTGACCTTGTCAAATGTTCTTAACACCCTATCAATTTGTCTTAACCTGGACAGTGCCATGCTTCATTATCATAAAAAGCACTGAGGCAACAATCAATAAAATGGTTTTAGGTCTGGCATAGATTCTGTCCAGGTCACAGGGGCTGCAGTATGCTGGTCCTCTCAATACTTTGACATCCTACTTGGGGTAGGGCATGGTGGCAGCTCTCCACTTCTAGGGGCCAGGCTGTGTGATCACTGAAACTGCTCTTTTCCTTCAACTAGGCATGACACTTAAGCTCTGAAGAGACTTGCTGCTTCTTTCTCAGCTATCAGTCCAATCAAACTGGCCTTGAAGAGAACTTCCTTCTTCCTACCTACTCTGTTCCCAGAAGACCATTTGAAAGTTCTCCTATACAGTTCAAGAGGTCATGTCTTTGCTGAAAAACAAAACTTCAGAGAACATACAATCCTGACCGATACTAATAACCTGCCAGATCATGGCTTTAAACTCATGGATAGCCCAAATATTTCTACCCCTCCTGCTAATGTATTATGTACTATCTCATGTGAAGAAAATTCCAGTTACACTGGGCAAGAGGGGCTAGTGAGACTGCCTGAAAAACTGAAAATAACTCTGGAGCAAACTCAGGGGCAAAAAGGTTCGAGAGGACTGCGGTCCTACTGGAAGTGCCACATCAGCAGCATTCTTGAAAACCACTGCCTCAGAATCATACTGCATGGTGCTAGCTGCCTTCTTTGTAATTCGAGAAAGCAAAAGACATCAGTACCAAAGCCACTTACCCTCATGACTGTTACCACTGACATGCTCTCCCCAACCTGGGGGTGAGGGACAGCCAGGTTTCCAGCAGAGAGGTCTGGTGAGTTGTTCACTAAGGTCTCTTCGATTACCAGGCTTGTCTGGTAAGGTTGGTGGCTCTCCCCTACCTCCAGGGAAGCCTCCTCCAGGAGCACATCCTGGCTGAGGATCTCTGAGGTGGTGATCTCCTGTATAGCACCTGGCTGGGCAAAGGCTCCCACCTCCTCCGCCAGGGCCTCCACAGCCAGGCACTGCTCTGCCATGCCTGCATGGCTGGACACTGTTTCCAGGGCATTGTTGGATACAAGAGACGGTCCTTTTGGCGACATTTGGTTCTGGGCCACACACAGCTCTAGCTGAGGGCAGTTCCGATCCTCTTGCAGGCTGCTCTTGGGGATGATGATGTAATCTGAGCGGGGGAGGATCTTGCGGAAACCTGGGATGTCCGGAACCACAGCGGTCAGTGTAGAGAGCTTAGAGTTCTGAAGTTGAGGAAGCCAGAAAAGGGGAGATTGAAGCAGAGATAAATGGAGTAAGGCCACATGGATATACATTTCTGAGCGCTTTTTTTTTCCTGCAAAAAGGACTAGAAAGACACTACTCTCTTGACTTAAGACTTAGCTAGGGTCAGCCTCTGTAACAGCAATGTCATCTTCATTTGAATCACACTTTAGCCAATGTAGCTTCCTCACTCATTCACACAGGAGACATTACATGGGTTAGACTCTGCAAAGGGCATTCATCTTGGCATCTGTGAGTGGGAATCTCAGGTGTGGCACAGTCTTAAGCAAATCTTTTCCCCTTTTTAGGACTAGCTGCCCCAACTGTAATACTTTAGCATTCCAAAGTATCAGAATGTATAATGTGTAATAAAAACCAAAAAGCCTAAATTATAAATCAACAGGCTGAGTTGGAACCTAGGCAGCAAGAATTCTGACATTACTGGTTTCTCCCAGACTCAAAAAGAATAGGATGAACAGATCACAAAGCTAAGATGCCTTCGTGGGTGAAAGTGCATTTGGGAGAGGTTGTCTGACAAGGGCTTAAATATATTAGGGGTGGGGGAAAAGAATATAAATATTAACACTGACCGAGGATCTTCAGGTTTAGAAAATAATTTCTTGACCTTAAAAAAAAACACTATTAAGTTAGGTGCTATTATTATTTCCATTTGAAATAATGGAAAGCTCAAGGAGGTAAACTTTCCCAAAACACAAAATTACTAAGTAGTAAAGCTGGGGTTCCATGCCAGGTCTACTAAGATGCCAGGAGACTAGGTACTAGAAGCACAACCCAGCATGACTAATTGGCACCAAGAGAAAGGTGCTTTTGTGTTTTGACCCTCAATTTAAATTGAAAGTTATACAATAAGGAAAAGAGAAAAGTTCAAAGTGAACAGTTAAGTGAGAACTGAAATTAAATAGTACAAAAAATAATTTCTGAAGCAACTTTTAAAAGGAACACTAAGTCAATTACAAGAAAACGATCCTTAAATAAATCAAAAGCAAATAGCTGATGAACCTACTTAGGGTACAAAGGAAGCACCCAGATAAAACATGAAAGCAGACACACCAAATCCTTTATGGAGCTTTTCTTTACTAAAGAGATAATGGAGAAATGACATTCTCAAGTCACCCTTTGAAGCAGATAGGTCAGGAGAACAAAACTAAATGGTGGCAAATGCACAGGACGGTCTGGACTTAATCAACAAATCTGAGCACAGAGAAACCAAGCTGGCCTAAATGACAGTCATCTTACAGACTGCGATGGAGTAACACTGGAACCATGGGCCCTGCCACTTAGCATGAGCCCGGAGAGGCTGTAGAGGAGACAGCCTGCCACAAAGGCTCTGACAGGCTCCCAAAGTATGCAGGCACGAGGGTCTCACCTTCACACCAGGCAATCTGGGAGAGGTCGAACACAGTACATAAAGCCTCACCCAGTCTTAGTGCATTCCAGATGTGCATTAAATATCACTTTTTCTTACTATATGGTCACTAGACATTTAATCTACTAAAGAGTGATATTTATTGACCAAGTCAGTATGTGCCAAGAACTCAGCTAGGTGCTTCACATTATCTATTTTAAACACTGTGAAAAGATACCATTATCTCCATTTTATAAATGAGGAAACCAACACTCAAAGGTTAAGCGGGTCTTCCAAGGTTAATATCAGAGCTAATCTATTCATGTTTGTGGTGACAGTGGTAAAATGATGGTAGATATATATTTATAATGGATAAGGAAGAATCATTAGAGGATTAATTAAAAAATTTTAAAAAGTCTTCAGTAGGACCTACACTAGTATCTAGCTTTAAAAATCATATCACTCTAGGATTAGGGAAACTTTTGTTATCATGAGCAAAAAAGATTATTGACTTTATAATGGAGAAACCAAAGAAAGTATGTGCACTTTTTCTAGACTCTGCCTTCTCTCCCTCCAAAAGGTACTGTTTCCCAGACTCAGTTTATAAAGAAATCTAGGAGAGAGAGTATACAGTGGCATCTCCAAAACTGTAGGTAACACAAAGTTGTTCCTGGAAGAGGAACACCAAGCCAATAAGGACAAAATATCTAAATGGTAGTGGCAGACAGGCCTCACTAAGGGGCAAAAAAAACAGCCTATTCTGCTATAACATAGTTGTTGAATTCCTGAGGAACCTTTGCTCTACATTATCAAAAAGGATGTTAGAGACAAGTGTTTCAATTGAAAAATGGACTTAAGGTTAAAGGTTTCTGCTTGCAATAACAAGGTTATTTTCCTGCAGGAATTTCAGTTTTAAAAAAATACAGTGGTATTAATAGTCATCAGTGCATTTCGTTATTGCGAACTAAAATAACAAAATAGCTAACAGACGCAAACATAAACTGCTCCTTGATTATTCTTTAATCCATGTACTCAAAGCTTTGGTCTCCTCCATCACCTTGGGCTTTAACCTTGCATTTTTGCTACTAGCATAGTTCACAACTACCAGTGGTGACGAAAGAATGTGGCATTACACAGCAACTGTATCTACCTCTAAATACAAAGCCTAATTGCTGATTATGTTATAACTGACAGTAGTCAGGACAACACAAATTAATTACATTACATTTGTAACATGAAAACTCAGATGTAGGCGAAATGCCTAAGTAAGCTACAATATTAAAGGAAAATAATATTTACTACCCACAAAGATAAAGGGGCTTCTTTATTCAGAAAAGAAAGGCTAAAATCCAGAAAAGGACTCTAAAGCTCACTGCAGATAACTCAAAAAATGTCAGCTCCACATACTCTTGCAACCAGAGGACAAGAGAATGGAGGGCATCATCCAAATTAAAACAGACAATATCAGACTCCAGAAAGAAAAATGACTCAACTCAAAGTTTTCCCAAGTAAAACAGGGGTGTTGGTCTCTCCAAGGCTTTCACCATTTGACCTAATGGAGAAATTAGGTGGGAAAAAAATTTACTTACAGGATCCAAACCTTCTTTCTCTAGTTTGGCTTTCTCCAAGTAGTAACTCCTTTCAGCCACACTGAGAAGCCTCCAACTCTCGCTAATCTTCTTATTGATCTCAGACTGAGGGAGGTGCGGGAGCTCCTGCTGCACTTTCAGGTAGATGTCATAATAGTATAGAAGGTACGCCGACCTGAAGAAGCAATGACTTAAGGTTTTCCCTCATTCAACCAGTAAATGTTACAATGATACAGTTTGGGTAGTGAAGAAGTAGAGACGAAACTCAACTTTTCATTTCAAAGCATTTAACTAAATAGAAAGTAGAACAAAGAAACATTTAAATAATTCTCTCAGATGGCATATAGGAGGTTTCTCCTTTCAGAAGCCTGGAGGCAAAGGCTTACTTTTGGTAAGTCTGGTTTATTTTTCCAGTTTTTGACTTTTTCTGAAGAGAAGATTGGCTTTAAAACTCAATATGGACAAAGTCAGATACGGGTGCCCTGTCATTCCACTCTCAGAAAGGTTACTTAGGAGACCGATTACATAGTCTGTTGTCACTCATACTCTTTACTCCTCCACACAGACCTTGGTCATCTCACTGGCCAACAGCACCTCCCAAGGGCTGAGAGAGGGAAGCAAGCAGAACTATCAAAGTGACCTACACCTGGGAGCCAGAGCGAGAAGTTTGGAGCATTCACGGTTAAGCCAGAGAACAGAGCTACAATTTGGATATTCTTTACAGATATCATTGGTACTATTTATAATCTTATTGTTATTAATGCACTATTTTAAATATGTAAACAACAACAATGGTAATAATATAGTTCTTCTGTAGAGTAACTCTTCACTCAATATCATTGATAGGTTCTTGGAATTGTGGCACGACAATGTATAATTAAACCAATTTTACCATAGGCTAATTGATATAAACAAGAGTTAAGTTCCTACAACATTGCAACAACGTTTTAACGAAATGATATTGAAAAAAACCGATCTCATTCGAGGACCTACTGAACACAGCTTCCACCATTTGTATGGTACAATTTCCACTGACAACCTGGAAACATGACCACAATCTGGCCAGCAATGGCAAATGCTGGCACCAATCTGTCACATCCCACACCCCCATCTCCTTCTCTCTCCAATCTCAATGCCCTGAGACTTCAACAATTGACATGGCACTCTCAGTGAATCTGGACCCAGTCTTCCTCAATACAGCTCTCCAAGCAGCTACTGTTTATAATCGCCAGCTACTAAAACATGTTGGCTAACCTGGGTTTCTTGGCCTTTTCTCCATGTATTTTATACTTTTTCTTCTTCTTGGGTGGCCCAGGGGAGGTATAGCAGTAGGATTCCTCAATTTCCTCCATCACAACAGTTACCTCAGTACCATCATATGATGCATCCATGGCTAGAAGAAAGTCAAACACAAACATGTTTCAAGAATCTACCCTAAAGGAAACAGCAGATGATCCCTTATCTCTGCCAGGGCCTTAAGACTGAGTCATTTCCCAAACTCAGCAGGTCCTAAGAAGCACCTGGGAAGTACTTATTAGACATAGACTCCAAGGTGCCCCCTCAGCCCTCCTATATTAGAATCTCTAGAAGGTATGGAAATTTGCATGCTTAACAAGTGCCCCAGGTGATTCTTTTGACCATACAAGTGTAGCAACACCAGCATAGACAGACATTTCACTTATATTCGCTCATAAAATACAATAATCCTTCAACTTGAAGATGTATTAGACCTACATTACAAGAATTCCATATGGTAACAGGTAAAAAGAATATTTGGCCAGGAGTTAGAAGTTCTGGCCCCTCCCTCATGTTTTATCACCTGAAGCAAACTACTTCATTGATTCGTTCAGTCATTCATTCAAACATAAAGTGCCTATATAGAAGAGATTTCTTTACATTCTGTGGCTTGTGTCGCTTTGGGCAGGTCCTTTAGCTGCTTTAGATTCAATTTTATCATGTATAAAAAAGGAGATGTCTCATCCACCTCATCACAGATTTATAGTGCAAGGCTCAAGAAAATCACAGATATAACTATCAGAGTCAAGTGCTATATAAAAGAAAGGGTTCGTTATGAAAGATGAATAATCTGTAGCTGAGATGCTTACCAACCTGCCCAAAACCACCACACCAAATAGGGACTTGAATGACAAATTTTTTAAATTCGAAATCCAACTCTCTGAGCCTTCATTCATTATACTACACTGCTCCTCCATCTCTACTGGCAATCCTCTAAACCAGCACTGTTCAATAAACTTCCTGCAATGATGAAAATGTTCTATTATCTGTGACCTCTACTATGGTAGCCATTCATGGCCACTGACCACCTGAAATATGGCTAGTGTGACTTAAAAAGTGTATTAATTTTAATTGTAATTAAGCAACCACATATAGTGGCTACATATTGGACAGCACAGGTGTGAACAGTAATCTGACAGACCAACAGTAGCTCTCTGCCACTACTAGCCTGAGAAACAGAAAATTACTAATAGCTTTTCCTAGAAAAAGGAAGGGCATACAACTGAATGACTAGTTCAAGAAGAGTTAGTTGATTCGTGACCACATTCTCAGTTACAGTTTTACCCATGAGACAAAATCCTTAGAGGCAGAAAGCTTCCCAGAAACCACCTGAATTTTAGGACAGGGAATTAATATGCTTGCTCTTAAAAATCTGTCAAGTTTTTGATAGAATCAAAGATTCTTGGAAAAGGGAGTTGTGGTAGTAAAGACAGGACTGATCTGTATATTACAAAGCCCATTTGGATCTCATTTAGACCTCTCTACACAAATGATAAGGTATGAGAGGGTACAGTGACAGAAGGAGTACTGCATATTGAGTCTGGAGACCTGGATCCAAGTCTGAACATGAACTATGTGACCTCTGACAAGTATATTCCCCGCCCTAAATTTCAAGTGATACAGAGGCTGAAATCAGTGGCTCCTGATTTTAGGGAGGCAAGAATTTTAGGGAGGCAAGAATCCTTTTGAGAATGTCGTGAAAGCTAAAAATCTTCCTCTAGAAAATGCAGACCAAAAAAATGTTCCACCTATAATTTCAAAAGATGTATCCCGGGATAAGAACACATTATTCCCAAGATTATTTCTGTCATTTCTAAATAATTTCCCTTCCCATTATAAACACACACACGCCCTCCATTGTCATAGTGCAACCCTGGAAGAGGAGATAACCCACAACTTGGCTGGATAAGAGACCAGTGTCTTCATTGGGTAAGGGAAGCTAGAGTTCAAATCAAGGATATGTGGGGACTGTGCTTTTTTGCCCCTAACAATTGATTTCTCAGCTCTTCAGAGTCTTTTGGAGAAAAGCAATAACTACAAGAGGACACCTGTAGAGAATGGCATACAGGGTTTTAGAACCGAGAGCAACACCAAAAAAAAAAAAAAAAAAAAGACAGGACAATATAAATGTTAAAACTAAGGGCTCTGGAGAGCAGAAGGTCTGGGTTCTAATTTGCTCATTTTAACAGCACCCGTAGAACTCTATGACCTTGAGCAATCTACTTACTCTTAAGTCTCAGTTTTCTCACCCGTAAAGGAGTGTTAAGGACAGTATTTGAAATTTGTGAGACACTTTCACTGTCCCATCAGATTCTCATCCTGACCTCATGAGATTGCCTTTGATGGCTCAGTTATGGGTCACGGTTTGACTCTGGACTAGTTCCTTTCTCTCTGGGTCTCAGATGTCCCAAAAGTAACGAAAGCGGGAAGAAACTAACGCTCACAGCTCCTACTTTGTAATAGGGCTCAGAGAGCCGCAGTACCCAGTTCGAGGACGCCCAGCTGGTCGCGACGCGGTGCAGCGCGGAGCTCGAGGACGAGACTTACCCCGAGGAGCGAGCAAGCTGCGCGGCTCACATTCCCGGAGGCGCCCCGCCTGGAGGCTCGACGAGGGGGCTGGCCGGCGCACTTGCGCTCCCCGCTGTCGGCGAGAGGCGGCTCCAGTCGTGACAGTGGCAACAAGGAAGTGGAGGCGAGAGCTCGCGCGCGCATCCCGGGGGCTGGAGGAGCCCCGGCCCCGCGGCCCCGCCCAGCGACACACGGTGCGGAGTCGCGACAGCCCCTTTCGCTCCCGCACCTTGGAGTCGCGATATGGGGTCTTGGAGGGAGGGTGTGGGAGGACAGGTTCGCTCCGCAGGCTCTTCACCGACGCCTGCCGAGGGCCCCGGGGGGGTCAAGCCCCGGGGAGCCCGAGGAAGACTGCAGATACACGGGCGTCGCCGCGGCACCGGTTCGGCGGTGGCAGCAGCAGCGGTACCAGCACACACCTAGGATCGCCTGGGAGACCCGTCCCGGCGGCCCTCGCGGCGCACCGGAAGCGGCTCGTCGCGCGTGACTGCGTGAAACCCTTTGCGCAAGCGCAGCAGTCCAGCCCTAGCTGAGGGGCGGGCCCATAGGTACTGCTTAGAGGCTTAGATGGGGGCTGCTAAGGCGGACGGACTGCTTCCGGCCAGAGGTTTCGGGAGGAGGAGGAAGCTGCGGCTACCCGCGGTGGGACGCCCGGGCTGCTTTGCCCCCATTGACGTAGGGCGTTCAGGTAACTTGGGCGGGGCTGTGCCGAGCGTGATGAATCGAGGCCATGCCTCACCTTTCAGACCCACGTCCGGCCTTGGGGAGCCCCAGAACTACTACTCTCTAAGAACGGCGTTCAAGGCCTGATCCCATCCTTCCTCGGTCTGTCCTCGCTTGTTCAGGATAGGGTTCTTCTCAGTACCACATCAAGCCGACCGCCTCACCCCAGTGATCTGCCCTCAGCCCGTCCCTCCCACCGTCCCAAACACAGTAATCGTAGTGAGTTCCTGAAGTGATTCAAACCGAGCTGAATGACCATCTGGAGAGGCTCCAGAATCAAATAAGGATTGTGTTGTCCTTTCCTGCCTATGTCACAGGTTGTCCTACATTTGTACAAGTCGCTGCACGACCTTCACTATCTTGCAAATATATTTATAATCTACCTACTTTTTTTCTATCTACCACCGTCGCCAATATTCTAGTCACCAACATACCCTGTCTGGACTGATGCAGTTTCTTCCCACCTCCACTTTTGTCCCTCTACAATCTTCACACAACAACCAGATTGATCTTTTTGCACTGAAAATCAGATTAGGTCACTCCTTATTTAAAACCCTCCAGTGTCTTCTCGTTCAAAAGAATAAAATTCAAACTTCTTAGCTTGACCTATAAGCCTGGTTTGACTCTTGCTTCATTCTCTTCCCATGTCTATTCTCAATACTGATAGTTCCCGGAACAAGCTATATAGCACTCTATAGTGTCAAGAACACTGGCTTTATGGTGAGCCTACCTGGGTTTGAATTACAGTCCTGCCATGTAAACTGTATTAAGCACGTAGAGTAACAAATTATGTTTAAGAAATAGATCCTCAATAATTGGTTCTCATCTCAGTAAATGGCTCCACCATCCACTGGATTGTTCAGTGCTCAAGCCAGAAATCTGGGAGTTAACCTTGATTCTTCTTACACCTTACATCCAGCCCATCAGCAAGATATGCAAAAACGGCCCCAAACTGACTCCTCCTTACTATTTCCATTATTACTCTAATCCCAGCCACCATTATCCCCCATCTGGGCTCTTGCAACAGCCTCCTAACTAGTCTCCCCGTTTTTCCCCTAACACCTTCGATTCCATTCTTTGCACATTTCTTTTTGCTTAAAATCTTTCAGTAGCTTCCTACCAACTCAATGTATCCAAATTGTATATGGCCTACTCGACTAACCTGCTTTTATCTTTAGATTTAGGGCCACCTCTTAGGAAACCCATTAGGTTCTCCACTTCGCAATCAAAGGACTCTTTCTAAAGCACAAATCTAAGCATATTATTCAACGAAAAACAAAAATAAAGTCAACTTCTAAAGGCCTCTTATTGTCCCAAGATCAAGCTAAAATCCTGACTAGGTCTTTCTGTGATTTGGCCCTTGTTTTCTTCTCCAAAAACATATTTTTCCTCACCATGCAATTTAATTTTCTGTAGTACTTTGCTGCTCTTACATATATTTCTTTCCATCGCTGAATTCCTCTTTGTTTGTACTTTGAGGCCCAACATTAATATATTGTTTCCTCTTTGGAGTGCACTTTCCATCCATGCCCCACCCAGTTGATCATACTTCTATGTTCTAGTTCATAGTACTTTGTAATCTCACATATAATATTCCATACACTCTAGTGTTTGTCTTCCCTTCTTCCCTGGTAATCTCTTCAGTGGTGGTCACCATGCCCCATTCATCTCTGTGTGATTGGCATTGAGCACAGTGCTTAGCACAAAGAGAAAGCCTTGAATAGTTAGATGTGTGGAAGTGGTGGTAGAAGTCAGTCTTCTGGAAGAGGCAGTCATAGCATAAGGTCATAGCTGCTCTTGTCCTTTGAGGATTCTCATGATATAAGGTTTAAGTAAGCAATTGCCAAAACTGCTACTGCTGGATTGTTTATTTTAATCGTAGTACATATCATACTCTAATTTATCTGTTCACATATTGTTTATCTCTCCCCACTTCATTATATATTTCATAGGGGCAAGACCCTGACTATGTTGTTCATCACTGTATCCTTACCACGTTGGCTCCTGTAAATATTCATTAAATGAATGTATGGCTACCAGTAACATATTCCCGCAGTGAACATCCTTCCCAGCCAAATGGTGATAAAGCTTAGAAGATCTCATTTTGGTGGAATTTCAAGCAGGACGATGGAGTGGCAGGAATAGCACTAATCCGAGTCAAGAAATCTGAACTGTATGAATCTGGGTATGCCCCTTTCCTGAGCCTCAGTTTCTAGATCTATAATATGAGTCAGATACTAATCCCTTGAATTTATACAGTGCATTGCTATTTGCAAAACTCTTTTACCATCTATTATTTAATATATTCTCATAGTAGGCAGAGCAGACATTATTATTTTTACAGAGGCTCAAAAAGTATAAGTAAACTAGATTATTTTCAAGATCTACTTCAAACATTCTATGAGTCTGAGTAATCTCTACAAAAAGTCAGTAGCGTGAATCCTATCTTCTCTTGACTTTGGCCTTATCATTTCCTAATAGGATTTTAAAAAAATATGAACCCGTCTTTCAGGGGAAATTCATTATCTTTGGTTCCTGATAGGTACTCCGTTTTGTCTTCTCAGTTTTCCACACTTGTGGCAAAACAAAGCACGTGAAGGAGTGGACACAGCCCTGGTAGTTGTGGCCCAGCCCTCATTCTGCAGATATGGCAAACAAGGGGAACAAGAAACGTCGGCAGTTCTCCCTGGAGGAGAAAATGAAAGTTGTAGAAGCTGTAGACTCAGGTAAGAGGAAAGGTGATGTGGCAAAAGAATTTGGTATCACCCCTTCTACTTTGTCTACATTCTTAAAGGATCGTGCCAAATTTGAAGAAAAGGTGCGGGAGGCATTTGTGGGACCACAGCGGAAAAGGATGAGGAATGCTCTCTATGACGACATTGATAAGGCTGTTTTTGCTTGGTTTCAAGAAATTCATGCCAAAAACATTCTCGTGACTGGTTCTGTCATTCGGAAAAAAGCACTAAATTTGGCCAACATGCTTGGCTATGACAATTTTCAAGCAAGTGTGGGCTGGCTGAACAGATTTAGGGATCGACACGGAATTGCGTTGAAAGCAGTCTGTAGAGAGGATAGTGACAGATTAATGAATGGTCTAGGAATAGATAAGGTTAACGAATGGCATGCAGGGGAAATTATAAAACTGATTGCTGACTACAGCCCAGATGATATCTTTAATGCTGACGAGACAGGAGTGTTTTTCCAGTTGCTTCCCCAGCACACGCTGGCTGCTAAAGGGGACCATTGTAGAGGGGGCAAGAAAGCAAAGCAGCGATTGACAGCACTCTTTTGTTGCAATGCTTCAGGGACTGAAAAAATGAGACCATTGATTGTTGGTAGGTCAGCCAACCCACAGTGCCTCAAGAACGTCCATTCCCTCCCTTGTGACTACCGAGCCAACCAGTGGGCATGGATGACACAGGATCTGTTTAATGAGTGGCTGATGCAAATGGATGCCAGGATGAAGCAGGCAGAGCGCCGGATCCTCCTGCTGATCGACAACTGCTCTGCTCACAATATGCTTCCACGCTTGGAAAGGATTCAGGTGGGTTATTTGCCCTCAAACTGTACTGCCGTCCTGCAGCCACTGAATCTTGGCATAATTCACACCATGAAAAGGCTGTACAGGAGCCGCCTTCTAAAACAAATCCTCCTCAAGCTCAGCAGCAGTGAGGACCAAAGAAAAGTGAACATCAAGCAGGCCATTGACATGATTGCTGCAGCATGGTGGTCAGTCAAGCAGTCCACAGTGGTGAGATGCTGGCAGAAGGCAGGCATCGTCCCTATGGAATTGACAGATTCTGACAAAGAAACAGCAGCCAGTGAACCAGATACTGCTATTGAAAAATTGTGGCACTCAGTGGCTATTGCCTCCTGTGTCCCAAATGAAGTGAATTTCCAGGACTTTGTCACTGCAGATGATGACCTCACCATCTCTCAGGAGCTGATAGACACAGAGGTCATTCAGAACACGGTGGCTGGTGAAAATACTGATGAAGCCGGAAGTGAAGATGAAGGGGAGGTGTCTTTACCACAGCAGCCAAAAATCACCATCACAGAGGCCATCTCAAGTGTACAGAAACTTAGATGGTTCCTTTCCACTTGCGTAGATGTTCCTGATGCCATTTTTGGACAGCTTAATGGCATAGATGAATATTTAATGAGAAGAGTGACACAAACTCTTGTTGATTCTAAAATTACAGATTTTCTCCAAACAAAATAATGTAGGCATTATTTTGCCTCTTACTTTGGAAGATGTAGTTTACAAGAATCTTTAAATCTTTTAGACTTCTTTAGATAGGATATGGAACTTAAATTTTAAACATTACATGACAACATTACAGTCCTCTGAAATAATCAGGAAATTTTCTTGAATGGAAGTTGGAAATGAAATTTGACTATGTTCTCTTTTGATTAATCCAATGGTTCCCAAACGTGTCTGCACCTTAGGATCACTTGAGGATCTTTAAAAAATGTCCAGAGCCCAGATCATATCCCAGACCAATTAAATCATAATCTCTGGTGATGGATCACAGGCATTAATAGATTTTGAAGCTTCCCAAGTGATTTCAATATGTACAAAAAAGTCTGGGAAGTATTGGATTAACCACAAGAAGATGAAACACACTGTGGGCCTGGAACCAACTTTTTCCCAATAAGTCTAGCTCATTGGTTTCCAAATTTTAGCTCACTTCACTTCAAAGTCACTTGGAAGCCTTGCTAAAACCCAAATTGCTGGGCTCTAACTTCAGAGTTTCTGATTCAGTGAGTCTTAGGTGGGGCCCAAGAATTTGCAGTTCTAATAAGTTCCCAGGTGATGCTGATGTGGTTCAGGGTCCATACTTTGAGAACCACTGTCTAGCAGGAATCTAGCACTTCTATCTTCAGCTGGCTACCTGTATACTCCCCATCACTGTCAAAAAAAAAAAAAAGTATTATCTGTTCTGACTACAGAGATGTTAACTCTTTTCTGCTAATTTGGTGACTTTAGAATCTTCTTAGCTATTCTCTTGACTGCCCCGCCAGTTAGCCAAGTATTCAGTAGAGGTACATTCATCTGTGCCCAAAGAATTAACAGGAGCCATCTAGCCTATTAAAACTTATTGTAGTGCTTCAGGCTTATTATTAGTAAGGAGTTGGGGTACAGCGAAATAAGGTGCATTAAAGAGGAGACGTGATATGCTCTGGGAGGCAGGGTATAATATCAGAGAATCCTATTAGGGTCATGGGAGAGAACATATAACCCAGTGCATCTCTTTCCAGATAACGTAAGAGGAAAGTTTGGCGAGAGATGGCTGAGTGAGAGTGTTTGGATCATCCCCTGTTTGGATTATTCACACTTTTCCTCTCCACACATGTAATCCAGCCTAGACCATGTAATTAGGATGGGGGCGCTCAACATTTGCTTTCACTAAAAGTACTTCATAAATAAGCTTTATTCCTTTGTGTTTGTTCTTTGGGGAAGTCTGCTAGAGCAGAGTTGATTTTAAATTATTTAAAACTCTAAGTTTATAATCAAATTTATATTAAAGTTTGTTTCCTATAGAGAAGACATTCTTAATATCTTTCATAACTCTCATATCTATTCCTAATAAGTCAGATAAATGCCAGTTTCATTTTTAGAAGGTACACACAATACATGTTAGTGTTGTAGTGTAGTTTTTTCCCCCCTTCAGGTTAATTTTGTGGCTATTTCAGAAACACAGCAATTCAGTTATTTTTCTTTCTGTAGTTACTTAAACGGTTGTATAAAGCAGATAAGTCGTAGAAAGTTCTGCTTCCACATTGAATTAGTCGTAGAAGGTTCTTCCACATTGAACAAAACAACAATAATCACACACACACAAAAAACGAGCAGATGTTTAAATGGATGTTTTTGAAAGCTTATTTGGATATTTTTCCTTTTAAAATAGTATAATTTGAATTAAAAGTACTACACATATTTAAATTTTTTAACACTTAGGAGAGGAAAACAATGTCTTCTGGATAAGTTCTGTGGTTCTTCTATCTCATTGGCAGCACCTTAATTGCTTTCATCTGTGTCAGGACTACTGCCCCCCCCGACCCCCCCCCTCCAATTTCCCCTCACCTTTCTCCTTATGTCTGTTTTCTGATGTCCATTTTGTACTTAATGTTAATCTATTTATCTGTTGGGATCACTCCGTTTCCCCTGCCTGTCTGTGGTGGTTCTCAAATGCCTAAAAAATCAGACTAGATTTTTTCAGCTGAGTTTTAGCACCTTTCGAGTTGACTACAACCTGCATTTCCAACCTGGTTGCTCAGTACAATCCAGTGTCTGTGCTGCCCCAGAATAGGCCATTGTCTTCCTTCACTCCATACCCATGTCTGCTAGTGTGCCTTTGCCTGAATGCCTCGTCCTGCTCTCTACCAAGCTAGGCCCTACACATTCTTCAAGAACTAACTGGAGTCTTCTTTCTTCCACCCTTTCTTGAAGACTCACCACACTTCTTTCCTCAATTCCTCAGTACTTCTTGTTTCCATCATTGAGTTAAGCACTTGAATGTTTTATAAGTTCTGTGGCTCTTTAACTAGACTGTAAGCTCCATGAGAGCAGGGACCAGTCAGCCTTTTGTTACCTTAATGGTGTGTAGCACTGTGCTGGGCACATCATATGCACTTCAATAAACATTTGTGTATAAATTGATAGACACGTAATGTGTCATAGCCACCTTTTAAAGCTGTATGAAGCATCGATTGTACTAGAAAATGAATTGGAGGTAAGGTAAAGTTGTCTTCTATTTAAAAGGATTTGCAAAAATTTTCCATGAATATCATTGCTTCAAATGTTATTCCAGTCCAGGATAACCTGTCCTTTGATAATGAATTCTAGTATGTAAACTTGTTTCCTTCCATTGAATGTCATTGTGAGATTCTCCGTTTACACACATAAGACTTTAGCATGAAAAGCTTTTTCTAAGTGCCTTGCATATAGTAGTATTCAGTAAATATGTGCTTAAAACATTTTTTTTTAATCTCACATTCTTGGCTCATTGAACATATTAATTAGATCCCAGTAGATGGCAATAATATCCAAAAGAAAGAGCTTCTGTAGTCTGGTTTAAATTGGCTAACCCTTTGATTCTATTGGACATTAGGATTTTTTGTTGTTGTTGTTCGATGCTTTGTTTTTTAAACTAAAAGAGATTGATATTATTCCTTCTTAGTTGGCTGTCTTCATCAGACTTCTCTGGCTTCTCCTTGCCACTCTCCAAACCCACTTGAGGACTTAGTTTTGCCCCAGTTAACCATTCTACTCTGTAGGCCAATATTCTGGGACTAGACACTACCTCAGTTGTGCTGTCATGAGAATAAAAGGGTGTATCTGTGGTTAGTACCCACCCCTATTTAGGACTTTACTAATACCACCTAGAGACAGGGACTTCCCTTACCAGCCCTTTCTTCTACTAACAGATCTTGGGGTTCAGTGTTCCAGAACCATCCAGCCTGATCAGTAGATAAAACTCAAGGAGTTTCTTTCACCTTGTTCCTAAGAAGGGCTCTTTAATTAAAAAGGAAGGAAGCTAAGAGTTATTTGTTTATTATGTCAAGCATTGTTTCAACTAATACTTTCAGGAAATTACAATACAAAAGGACAAATAAGCTCAGACCTGTTAAAGAACTTTCGTTCATGCTACTTGAAGCCATAGTTCTTTGCAGTGGAATGTGGTAGTATATTCTGGCCACAAGAGGGCAGAGGTGGACTATGTAAGGGAGACAATTTAGCCAACTGAAGAAACCTTAAGAGCAGCCACTTGTAATTTCTCTGACATGGTACAGATCGAGACGGAAGACAACTAAGTACTGCAAAAGAAAGACTGAAAACTATCTTTAATCCTTTTTATCTTTTACCCATATTTCCACTTCCTCAGAGTTGAGAGATGTAGAAAGGGGAGCACATTTAGGAAGAGGCTCCACTGAAGGTATAGGGAGATGGTGTGGGCGCAGATTATTCCTCACAAAGGGTTGTGCTCTAGGTAGGAATTCCACTCCCAATTCTTTCAGTCGGTACAAGGTGTAGCCTTAATTTACTGATGAAAAAAATGTGGCGCAAAATTCACTTACCAAAACAAAATTTAGAGGTTGGACAGTAGAAAAACATGAGTCAGATTTGGTTTTTCTGATTCTAACTCAGTGACAGGAGTCCTGCAACATGAGAGCTGGAAGGGTCCTCAAGCAATCTAGGCCTCCTCCCTTCTTCACTGATTAAAAAAATGATTACCCAAAGGATTAACTGACTCCTCAGGACCACCAAGCAAAAAGGAAAGAATTGGGTTTCTTTATGCTTCATGGCTTTCTATAAGGACAGATACTTTCATTACACTTGGGAAAAATTAATGACTGCATTACTCTTACAAAGGTAAAAAGATGGCATTTTAAAGCTCACTGGTGACCTAAATGTATTTCTTACATTTAGGTTAGAACCAAATCCTTGCACTTAAGTAATTTAGACACAGAGAAATATTTTATTAGCATAACAATTTATTAGCAAGCAAATGAAATGACACCTCCAGATCTCAACACATGTAGGATCTTACATAGTAAACATCATGAACATATCTTTCCAGAAGAAAAAGATCTATTAACCAACTGCCCCTCTCCTGCAGTAGGCTGCAATCCATCAACAACTCATCCTCAATCCCACAGAGGTTTAGCATGATTTATGTAAAATAGCATCAAGGCACTTGCTTTAATTAAAAAAAAAAATGTGGTATAAAACATGTTTCTAAAAGTCATTGACCTTGAATAACTGAAAGGTAGTGTACTTTTTTAGTGAATAGACGAGACTGAGAATTTGAGTTCATTTACCTGTCACCTTGATATTGTCTTGATCTATAAATAAAACTGCAAAGGAGAAAAAAGTAGCATTTTATATAGATTGGTTTGTTCACACTAATTTTTGAGAAATCATGGCAGCATCAGAATTCAAATAGTAACTTCCCAGCTGATTTGAATGGAAAAGCCAACAGTTGTTTGACTCTAAGTATCTTACTATTTTAGGGGTGGGGAAGGTGATATTTAACCTTCAGTTAAAGATCCTTTCTAGCTTAGGCTGCTTGTCTGTTTGCCAACTAAAAAAACCTTCAGTTAGAAATTTAGTGATTGGTATTTTGTAATAAGATTGTTAATTATTTGGCCTTTTTCAGAGTTATAATTCAAGACCAACAAAGATTACACAGGATTCCAGTGTAGACTTCTAAACATGGTATTTCCAGTAAAGACATTTAGTGTCCTTCATTATTCCAGTTTTCATAATTCAGTATCTCCTTCCTATTTTACATCACCGAAAAAAGAAATTACCAAAAACCCCACTACTTAGTATAAGTTAAATGCTCATTTAACTTTCTTAACTGTATTCAACATGTTTACTTTAAAATTTAAGGTGCAAAGCACTTTTTTAAAAAATAGTCCTTGTCAGGATAAAAATTACCTTATAAAAATAAATCTCCCCCACTCCCACATCTAAATTCTCCATTCCTGTTACTAATTTAAAAAAAAACTAAAATGTACCTTTTAACTTACAGTTTTCAATTGTATGTTACTTTAATAATAGGCTATGATAAACCAGCTGAGTATTATTTTGACCTGTTACATTATCATTTTCATTCTTATTATTAGCATTCAAATTAATGATTCTATTCATGATTATCTAAAACCTTTGTATCAAAAACAAACAAACAAAAAACCAAATTACTTCAGAGCCTAAAAGCTTTCAAGATCCAATCCTCTTTTTGTAGTTTTTAAACCCAGTTTTGAATTAGGCATCACTAGAACTGATAAAGAAAACATTAGTGGGAAAAAAATGAAACATTAAAAGAACAAAAATTAAGCATAGTCTAAATCCTATCGGTTGGGTTTTTACTGTCACTGGAATCATTCCCTGAATAGACTGGAGGCATCCATGCCTCCTGCTCAGATCTCAGTCCAGACTGAGCTCAGCTCTTCCACCGGGTGTGTCACCCAAGGGAGTTACTATACAGCCCACCTACTGGATTTAGTACCATAGTCCAGCACCTGGTACAGAGCCCTAGACTCCTGCATAGGTCCTCAGGAGGTATTTGAGATATTACCTACATTGATGCAAAAAGAACCTATAGCTCATCGATAGCACTACATAGATGAAAACCATTAAAAACATTAATAAGGATCACAGACCTTGAACTTTTCATTATAACTCCTAGACACAATTTTAAGTTCCCGAGAAATTCACTTCAGCCTTTTTCTCATTTTTATATTAAGATCAGGGCTAACACCCAGACAATGTATTCTTAAATGACAAATTAGTAAGAGAATATGATATACTTCTAAAGATCACCATTTACCACACTATAAATTTATCAACAAATTTGGCTTCAATGTCTACTATTGTTTAAAAACTAAGTCAGACTACCCAAATCTTGTTTTCCTTTGGTCCTAATTAACAATTTTAAAAAGTAATTGTTAACCAGACAGCTGTCAATTTTACCACCATCCAAGGCACAGACAGTACTACAACTTATTAGTGCCCTGGAGTAGCTCAACCTGGACTTTTGCCCCAACCCGGCTGCTGCATGCCCCTCAGCTCTTTCATCTTTGGTGAATCTGTGCCCCATCCCCTTCAAGAAAAAACAGAACCCAGTTTTGACCTTGCTCTCAAACTAAGATGTGGCTCCTAATCCTGACCTCCCCACTGTTGTGTGGGGCTAACGAGGGATTGGATCCTATTCCACTGAATCCCTCTGTGTTCTCCCTTGTTTGGTCAGAGAGTCTATTTCCTTCACCCCTCTCTTGAATATTATCCTTAGTCTCTCTGGGCCATGGCATACTCCATCCCTGATAATAACAAATCTAAAAATAAAGTTGTAAAAGATGTATACCATTAAGAGTATACACACTACATTTCAATTAAATGACTATTTCAAGATACTCAGAATATTATACATTTGTCAAATTAGAGTAAACAAGATATTTTTATATCAATAAAGTTTGTAAAATATCACCTAATGAACTAAAAGTCCAAGGCCTTGAGTATGAAAGAAAATGAACACATTAGTTTTGTTGGTGAATTAGGCTTTGGTTTTCAGGTTTGATTTCTTTAAATACCAGCAACCAAAAAAATTTTTAAATGTGAGTACAGACAGACCTCACCCCAAAAAGAGAGGGTGAGATTTAAATTTTAGTGAAATCTTAAATGTTTTTACAACTGGCTATCAAAAACAGAATTTCTTGTTTGTTTGGGTGGGAGAGGTACAAACCAAAACACAATTCAAGAATTTGCTAATTGCATAAAGCTCCAGAATTGTTTATATCCACATATGGAAAGAAATATCAGGTATAAGATCAAATCCTATTACCAAATCCAGCTATCATAAATAATACATAAATAATTGGGTTATATGAATGTGATGCTTCTAAATCCTCCTGCATAATAGTTTAGGTAGCCCAAATTGTTAAAAGCTGTCACTGTCATCAATATTTATTATAAATCAATAGGGTACACGGCAGTAAGCATTAGCTTTGTTTTCACTACAACATCTATAAATTAATTATTGATGTTCCTTTGGAAGCTTCTGTGCATTCTTTTCCACTGGTTACAATAAATTTTTCTAACAGAGGAACAGGAGTTTCTATTTGAGAAAGATTGTCAATCCCCAGCCGACCCTTGTTAAAATGCCATGGAAGGGAAAAAACTTCCCTATTAAGTAAATTCTTAAGGGAAACTGTCAATCATTCCCTTATGCAATCTGTCTTTAACAGTTTGCCTCAAGCTCATTTAAAATGCTGTGTAGAAGTGCAGAGTCAGCATTCTGCCTTTTATCTGGCAAGCCTGTCACCAGTAATCAGACATAGCAGTTTCCATGGGCAATACACTAAATGACTGAAAATCAAAATACAGTATAGTAGAGAAATACTCAGAAACAGGGACAGAGGTCACAGAAAAGACAAAGAGGATTCCCATTATTTTCACTGATTATGAAAAGCTCTTGGCTTACCTACTTACTCTTTAAAAAAAGGCATCACTAAAATCATCAAATGAATTACAAAGAGTGGTCTATATAATGTGAAGCTGGCTGGTAGGACTTCACAAACACGCGCAGCCATCAGACTCTTGATGAGACTCTGCCTGTGGTTCCCTGCCTTAAGGAAAGGAATGGTGCTTTCCTATTAAAAAGCCAGAGATCCTATTGCCATCCGGGGAGCAAAGACTGGATATGGAGAAGTACGAATAAGAACAAACTTGTCTAGTTATTACCTTGTGCTCCAGAAGCTCCTTGATCTGCTGGTACAAGAGCAGGCACAATATTCTTTCCCTGCCTCCTTTCCAGGCTCCCTCCAAAGAGCCATATCACGTAGGCTCCAGCACTTTTCATGTAAGTGCCAACTTTACCCTTTTACCTCCTGGAGAATTAAGAGAGTCCAAATGCATATCTCCTAAAAGAGAATAGTCATTAAGTTTTAGGGCTACTTCACAGTTCAATTCAATAGATATTTAACTCCCAAGAATACCTCACAGCTGCAAGAAAGCCTGAAACCACATATTTTCTTCTTTTCAATTTTGCCTAACTACTAGTTCTACTGTATTTGTGTATCTACAAAGGCTATCAGCTTCAAAGAAAGAATGTCTCACCAATAGGTTAAAATTTCAATTGTGCAAGTTGCTATTGGCTAGACATTCTTCTTCCATCTGCTTATTCAGTTGATCAATGGAAAGACTCAGACCATTGGGAATACATATTCCTTTCTGATTTTGAGTTTCTTCTGCGAAGGTCATCGCTTCATGTATACTATAAAAGAGGTTTTCATCTTCCTTTTTGCAATACTCTCCCCGGGCCAAGGAATGCCTCACAGAGGGATTGCACTGAGCCAGCAGAACTTGGATGCCAATGGCTTCATAATCTCTGCGAACTTCCTGCAGTGTACGGATCCCTGCTGTATCTAAAAACTGGATTGCACTACAGTCAATCACTATGGTATGGAGCTCCAAGGGCTCATGAGAAAGTTGTACTGAAACTTCATCCTGGATTCCACTGAGAGTCACTGTTTCCTTTTTAATCTTTCTCTTTGCTGCTTTCTTCTGAGCTGCCTTTACTAAGATTGGGTTGAGAGTATTTTTGTATAAAGCAGATTTAAAACATTCTTTGTTTATGTAGTAGAGAGGGGCTACAAAGCGAAAAATCTTGATGCCTGGCTTAGCCTGAAGGTTCTTGTAAGCAGACATGGATTCAAAGATTTCAGACTCTTCCACCAAGCCAAGCAATGAACTCTTTGGCTTCTGAGTACGAAGGATGACACAAAACATAGAAAAACAAACCCCAATAAGCAGGCCAATTTCAGTACTTATCAGTGCAGAGGACAGCATAGTAACAAACCAGATAACTGTATCCATTCTGCTAACCCTCCACATCTTGGGCAGATCCTTAAATTTACATAGAGCTCCCCGGAGATTTACAATAGTGATCACACCAAGGACACTTTTCTGAAGGGAATAGAATAAAGGAGCTATTACCAGGAGGACTAACAAAAGAACCAGAGCTGTCACCAAACCAGAAAGCTGAGTTTGGCAGCCTGTTGATTCTTTAACCAAGGTCTTTGCAAGAGCTGCACTAGAAGTAAAGCAGTAGAAGAAGGACGGGATGATATTGCAAAAGCCAATGGCATACATTTCCTGATTAGCTTTGACTGTGTAGCTATGTTTCTTGGCAAACATCTCAGAGAGTGATACAGTGATAGCAAAACCAATGATAGAAATAGCTATTGCATCTACAGCCACACTAGGAATTAAGTTCCAGTCCGGTGCTTTGGGTGGCATAAACCCAGTGGGAATATGTCCTGCGATACTGGTATTGTATTTCTCATTTAGTTTTCCAAAATGAGAGGCTAATGTGGCTGCCACAACGACAATGAGTTCAGTAGGAATTGGTGCCTTAAGCTTCGACTTGAAGTGCTCATTGAGTTCTTTGGTTGGCAAAAGAACCAAAAGGCACAAAAGGCTGGTGATGAGATCACAGAGATTGGTCATATGGATGTTTCTGAAGATATATATCCAAGTATTGATGAGTGAGCCCACACCATTACTCCGAGGAAGTCTGAGCCCAAGGAGATACTTGGCCTGAGATGTAAGAATAGTGAAGGAGGCACCAGTGACAAATCCACTCAGCAAGGCATCTGAGAGGTAGATGGAAACAAAGCCCACTTGAAAGAAGCCCATTGCTACCTGGAAAGAAGGATATACAAATGTTAAATATAAATGGAAAAGAGCTTCCAAATCCTGTATTACTCCGGCTCACGTGCTCTCACGTACGTGCTCCCCCCGCCCCTTTGCATGGCGACATACCATCAAGTATCACAGACTGTCGAGCTAGAAAAAATGCAATCACATATCAGTCCTTTCATTTCACAGAGACGGCTCATTTTACTGACACTCAGAGGGCTAAGCACACTGTTACTCATTAGCCCAGGTGAGACAAGAACTTAGGATCCCTACCTTCTTGTACAGTGCTTCTTAAATTTGAATAAGATTCAGACCTCTTTCAAAAAGAAAAAAATTCTCAAGGATCCACAAGAAATCATAAAAACTCGAATTGAAAAATTCTTCTAATTAAAAAACCATATATTTTCTTTAAATTACAAACCATTGCCATAAAAGTGAAGTTTTAACTGATGAAAACCAAAACTTAGATTCATGCTTTTGAAATTATTATAGAACTCTCTTTAATCTAACCTCATACTGAGAAACTATTCTCATCTAGTATATACGTGCTTATGCCATACTGCTTCCCATATTAATTCTACATCCTCAAAGATACTTTTTAATTTACTTTTCCTCTTTCCAATAATTCCTCAGAATTCTATTGCACTATTCTTCATTCTTCGTGAGGCACACTAATCAAAAAGCAAAAATGGACTGTAAGGAGAACATCTCTTCTGCATACCACCCCCTCTCCCTCTCTCTTCATCCAAGCACCAGATAAAGTGAGCTACTCTTCCCCCTCCCTCATTGGTTCCAAATGCCTATGATAGAGAAGAAATTTAGTACTGGCACTGACTCCTGGATGCCAAAAGGCAGGGGCATGATGATAATGGCAGATTAGTGGATTCTATAGGAAACTCAAGAAGAATTTCATTTCTAATCCTTTCTCCTGGCTGATAATATAAAACAGTGGTCCCCAACTTTATCCCTCTGCAATAGTCCAAGAGACCTATTTCTGGTGGGAGTTACCAGAGCAGCAATTCTAAAGGAAGGGGAGCAGTCATCTATAGTTTGAAAAACTCCCCTTCTCCCAACCTCCATTCTCTTACCCTCCTGTCTGACTGTTAATGCTGACTCTGCTAATAACTAACCACACATAGTCTCAAGCAAAGCCATGTTTCTTGACATAAAAAATTAAGGAGTTGTACTGAGTGGTCTGGGGTCCCTTTCTGGTCTAAATTTTTACAACCAAATAATTAAAATCTGGCTGACTGAAATGCACTGGTTAAGAGGCAGCCTTGGGTTCGAAAAAGAGCAGCAGCCTTATCACACCTGTAGAGTTCAAATTCTGGCTCGATCCCTCACATATCTTCAGCATTCAATAAATGACAGTTTTAATATTACGATATTTAAGATCTCTTACAGACCTGAGATTTCATGCATAGCGATTTCTTTTGCCAGAAACAACCATTCGTTCCATTGTTTCTTACCTGATAAACTCCAGCTATAAAGGTCACGGTGCTGCCAACTCTAACTGCATAGCAACTTCTGTCACATATCCTGCCTGATGTATGGTTTAATAATGTGCTCCCATTTGAAACCATTCCTAATGTAGGGGCAATATGGGAAGAGTCATAGCCAGCTTTGTTGAGTTCTCGGTCAACTACTTCACCAATCATAAGGCACAGTATTCCAAAAATGCCCACCGAGATGTGACGGGAAGTCCCCAGGAGGAAATAAATGATGCTGGCAAAAAAAGACGTGTACAGACCATAGATCGGTTCTTGGCCAGCCAAGAGCGAATAAGCAATGGACTGGGGCACCAACAAGATACCCACAATCAAGCCAGACATCACATCTCCTAAAATGTTTTTCTTCAGATCATATTTTGGGAGCCACTGCAAAACAGGAAGGAAACCAAAAATCACATTTTTTGCTTTGGCTGGGCTGCACTGGCAACTCTTCCGTAGTTTTTTGATGACAAATTGCTTATAGTTAGTATTTGATTTTTCTTGAGGTTCCACGTGGATCCTAGGGTAATGTCTGCATTGATCATTGGCCTCAGATTGCTTGAAGTCAGTACTTGATTCCTTTTCAAGCTCCAGGTGGATCCTAGATGGATGAGTGTGTTGGTCATTTCCTTCAACTGAGTCCTTGGGTGGAAGATCACATTTCTCTGTACTGTCTGAAGACATTTCTGGAGATAGATGCTTCAGCCTCCTACCCCAGAGAAAATACCACGGTTAACTGATTAAGTAATTCTTAGTGCTCGCACATTTTAACAGTTCTACTTGTCATTCACGAGAGTTAAGTTTTGGGGTAGGTATCTTATATTCACTTTCCTTAGTTGAACCTCATTTGTCTTGGGGGAAAAAAAAGAATCAGACCACAAACAGCCAAGTCAAAACAAATAATTCACTGAGTACAGTAATTCTCAAGAGTATAAATCATTCAAGGATTCTTCTCCATCAGTGCCTGGATCCCCCTGCAGTTTTTTCTCCAGAAAAGGTATCAGGATGGCCTGTAAAGGTAGGAATGCATTTTGTTTGTAGCATATACAAAATAAAATGTATGAAAACAATAGCACAATAAATGAGGACTGTAAGGTCTTACACTAGATGTGAAATGATACAATAGTATTTGAAAGTCGGCTCTGATTAGTTAAAGATATATATTGTAAACCCAAGGATATCCAATAACATTTTTAAAGGTATACATAATAAGTCAATTGTGAAGATAAAATGGAATCATAAAAAATTCTCAACCTAAGAGAAAGAGAAAAAGAAAAAAAACAGATACAACAAATTGAAAACTGCTGGCAGATGGTAGAGTTTAATCCAAACATATAAATAACCCAAACATATAAAAAATGTGAATGGTCTAAACATTCCAATTAAAAGACAAGACTCTCAGATTGGATAAAAATATATATATATATAAAACCCAACTATATGCTGTCTAGAAGAAGTCCACTTTATTTTTTACTTTATTTTTTTTAGAAGTCCACTTTAAATATATACACAGATTATAAAGCAATTTAGTAGTTTATTTAGCTTGTAAGTGACTCAGCCAGGTAATAAAATCCAGATTTTAGGACTCCAAGAATAGCTCTTTTTTGAGCATGGTACTATTCCTACTACCTATCTAATTAGTTTTTCTCAAAGTTCAGGTATTTCTAAACACTTAAGAATTCAACTACTCTATGTATCCCAGATTCACCTACCTGCTATCTAAAATAATCTAGCACTGATATCTACAAACTTTTACCCAGTTCTCCTTTCTCTATAACTCATGGCCATGGTCTTTTCCCATTTCTAGCTCTCAAAAACTTAGGTATTCAACACAAAAAGTCCTAGAAGTGGAACTGATTCTGCCAACAGTCTCAATGCAAAAGCTTTCTATAATCTCCTTACCTATCCTACTCACTCCTGAAAATTGTCCTCAAAACTACATTTCCTTTCCAAATCTGTTTTAAGACCCAAAACAATATAAAACTACTAAAAATTATCTTAAACAAAGTTGTAGGTATGACCTCCATACAAATTAAGCTCCTTGAAAGCAAGCTTCATTTTGGTTCATCTTCGAAAGTGTCCAGGTGTATGCTTTCCAAAATAGGAACAAATACAGTCACTAAAATAACTCAAATACAGAAAAAAGATGGATATAAAGCAATGTTGATTTTCAAGTGGAAATATCTAATTTGGAACATATTTCTCAAGTATTCCTTTTTGCACAAATATCTTCTCACTTCCCTAAGCCCGTTACTGATATCAATTATAGTATTTACCAACTGCTAATCAAAATTTAAGAAATTACAGTGTTTATCCTTAGAATATATTCTATAGCCAGATTTTCATCTTAAGGTTAGAATACAAACTACATGTTCCATGAATTTCAATAAACTACTGTATCATATGGGTGAATTTCCCTGTTATATTAACATCGGTAATTTAGAGTGGACTCAATAGGAAAACATTTAAACTTTCCATATTACCCTGCAGAAATTGGAGGGGAAAAAAACCATAATATTTGAAAAATACATTTACATATGCATATATTAAAGTATAATGGTAGTTTAGCTAACACAAAAGACGTTTCTTTATTTTCTTCTTTAACTAGGCATGTGCAGCTGTTACTACATAGAAAGCAGTCTTACCCAGGCGACTAAACAGCAGCACTGGTATAGCTTCCCATGTGAGTTACTAAGAGTCCAAGAGCAGTGGACGTCCCTCCGATACAAGCCTGATGGTAATCAGCCAACTTCTATTAGAAAATTTATAGATATGAGTGAAACAATGTCTACCTTCGGTAAGTAATTGCAGCATCTAATTTTTATCTAATAGTGCACATAAAACGAAACTGAAATGCCTTTTCAGAGGGTGATAGTTTTCAGAGGGGAATGATAAAATCTGCCTCTGAAACATAGTGGTTCCATCATCATGCCTTGCTCTGTGTATGTATGCCACAACCTCACTGCTAAATAAAACCGAAGCTGCCAACTGCTATGATCATAGCATCTAAGCAGGAGAGAAATCTGCAAGAGCTGGAATAGTTTAGAAAGGGTTCAAGGAAAGAACATGTCTCACCTGGGCTCTAAAATCTGAGTCAGAGTTGAAAAGATAAGTACTTGGAAACCGATAAGGGAGAAGAAAATACAAACGGCAATAGTTCTGAGGTTGGAGGAAAAGAATCAGAAATAAGAATGGTATGTTTAAAGTATCAATGCATATGGGAGATTAGCTGGACCGGAAGCTGCAAAGGTATCTGAGGAAGATTCTGGAGGGCCTTGTATGGCAAGTTGAAAAAAGTAGACTTTAATTTGCAGGTAGAACATAGGCCCTGAAGGTTTTTGAGAAAAATCACTATATCACTCATTTGATAAATAATTATGTATTATTACCTTATTACATCTTCGGGTACTTAAAGGAAATGAACAAATTGAAAATGAATTCTGAAGTAGATCACACAAAAGAAAGGATGGTGAATGGGAATATGGAGGAGAAAATGGAAAGATACAAGACAACAAAAAGTTTGACTTTAGGTTTCATAAGTTTGAAATTCCTATAAGATGTCCAAATGAGGATGCCCAGTAAACAATCAGAAATGGTGGGGGGTGGGGAGGTGGGGGGACAGTCTTGAGCACAGGAGAGAAACCAAAATTGGAAAAATGGGGTGGGGAGGGGTATATAGGTCATTAGCACATAAATGGTATCTCATTCTTCTCTGAATTCCCATTCTATGTTAAAAATTATTCAGGGAGATGTTTTATACTTTTGTGTACTCTCACAACACCTCGCATAGAATTCTCACAGGAGCACTTAATAGGTTAATTTTTGGTGGACAGATTGGTTTTTATTTTAAAAAGTTATTTCAACAAAAAATTTTCAAAAAGCAATTAACTTTGACTTTTAAAATTGGATTTTTGTTTTTTTGAAAGGTAATTGATACACTGCTGGTGGTAATGAAAAGTAGTAAAACCACTGTGGAAAACAGTTTGGTGGTTCCTCACAAAGAATTGCTATATGAGCCAGCCATTCCACTTCTAGGTATATACCCCAAAATAACTGAATACAGGGACTCAAACAAATACCTGTATGCCAATGTTCATAATAGTATTATTCACAATAGCCAAAGGTAGAAACCACCTAAGTGTCCATTGACAGATGAATGGATAAACAAAATAGGATATAAGCCATAAAATGGAATATTATTCAGCCACAAAAAAAGAACAAAGTTCTGATACTCTTCATCTACAACATGGACAAACTCTGAAATCATTTTGCTAAGTGAAAGAAGCTAAACACAAAGGACAAATATTGTGTGATTCCACTTATATCAAATATCTAGAATAGGCACATTTATAGAGACAGAAAATAGATTATTGGTTACCAGGGGCTGGCGCGGGGATGGAGATTGCTTAGTGGGTACAGAGTTTCTGTTTCAAATTTTGGAAACAGATAGTAGTGATGGTTATATAACACCATGAATGTACTTAATACCACTGAATCATACACTTAGAAATGGTTAAAATGGCCGATTTTATGTTACATATTTTTTAACACACACATACATAAAACCAGGAGAGGAGAAAGCATAGTATTATAAGGTTCTTAACACTATACATGAAAAGGTGGATCACTTGAAGGCAAATTGTGGTAAGATGCATATTATAAACCCTAAATCAGAGTTATGGCTAATAAACCAACGAAGGAGATGAAATAGAATCATAGAAAAGACTGAAAAAATCTAAAACAAGATAGAGGAGGAGAAATAAATAGGAACCATATAAAATAACCTACATCTAAAGTTTGTGGAAAACTTGAAATCTTAACATTAATCTGCTATTCATGTGAACAAGTCATCTACCAAAAATCTCTTCTCTTATATGGAAAAATCTGTTAGACTAGAAAAAGGCTGGAGTAAGAATGGACTGTGTAGTTTGGAAATAATTTTCCAGTATTCACACTGCTCTCTGTTTCCAGACTGCTTATTTTGAAACTTTTTGAATCTCCAAAAGAATTGAAAGGAACACAGGTATATTCACAATTCACCTATATACCAATTTAAGAATTCACCAATTTTTATTGTTTTGCTACTTCTACACTTTTGCAGTCTCTTCATACACACAGGTTTGCTTGTTTTTTTCTTCCTTCCCCTAAACTATTTGAAAGCTGCAGACATCTTTTGGCTTTAAATACGTAATTGAACAAACATTTTTTAACCACTATGCTATGCTGCCTCTTCTTCAAAAGCAGCATTCATTAACAGCACTAGACTAAACCATTTGGATACACATTTGAAAAATCTACAGGGTTTCCCACCTCCTACTGAATATAGTCTAAAAACTTTAGTACTGTCTTTTGTGAACAAGCCTAAAACTGCCCTTCTTTTGCTTCCTTCTACGCACCAGTGTTCCAGTCACCAATTCATGATATATTATGCATCCTTAGCTCCTCTGAGCCTTTGCTCATGTTGTTTCTTTAGTCTGAGATGTCTTTTCCTTCTATCTCTATCCATTTTGGTCCTTTTTCTGAACCTTTAAGGCCCACCTCAAATGCCATAGGATAAGGGGGCTGAAACTTCTTGGGCTATGCTTCCTCAACATATTACCTATAACCATTTAGCACTTAAATAATTTACACGCCTCTAGACTATACATTTAAGGGCAGACACCAAGTCATTCTTGTTTCCACATAACCCAGCACTAACATGATGCCTCACACTTGGTATGTATAGCTATATATATGTGTTTATTAAAATGAACAAAGAGGTGAAGTTTCAAGTAAATATAATAAGACAAAAAAAAATCTTCCTTATTGTCCATTAACACAAATGATTAGCATGTTCATTTATGTCTGTGATGAAAAAAGAACCACCATAGGGCTTATGTCAGTATTGCAAACACTATAACATACTGTTTCTAGCATAAAGCCCAATATAAGACAAAATAATAAAATATCCAAAGGAAAATAACTGAATGTAAAATCATGATCAAATAGGTAGTTCCTTGCACAGTAATTCACTGCTTTCAAAAAGAGTTCACATACATCTCCCACCTGCCTCCTCAATAAATCTGAGAACAGCGTACAAATTCCTATCTCTAGTATGAGAAAAATCAAAGTTTAGCCACTTGTTCAACTGGTAGAACCAGATTCTCAAACTTCATCTTCCAATTTCCAAGCTTAGCTCTTTTTCTAAAATACCACATGGCTCCCAAATTTGCTTCCTTGCTAAGAAGTCTTAGGAACTAGTTCAAAGCAATACTTTGTGGCCAAATTCTCAATCCGTTTTTATTCATTTTAAATGGTGATGGTAAAAAACAGCTTGAAGCGGGTCTAGTAAAAGGATTAAGGATGAAATTATTTTATCTTTCATATTAAACACATGCACTGGTAACATTTTCATTTCCTTTTGCTATTAGGAGTAATAATATAAAATTTACCTCTGTGGCTGCATAGAATAATTTGTATCCCAGACAATAAACAAGTCAAGCAGGCTTCTGCCTCCATCTCCTTTTGCTGCCCCTCTAACTGGAATGCTAGTTTTTTGCTCAAATGCTGCCTTAATCAGTTCCTTCCTAGACACAATATATAAAAGAGCATCACTGCTGCCTCCATGCCTCCTTCCTGGGCCCATCCCTGCCTTGCACTGTTTCCTTTGCTTTACTTTTCTCCATGACCCTCTCACCATCTCATACTATACATTTACTTTCTTGTTAATTGTCTTTCCCATGAGGGCAGTGACTTGCTGTTTTGTTCACAGCTGTAGCTCCTGAATAAGTGCTTAACAAATATTGTGAGTGAATGGATGATAGTTTAACAACTATGTGTTAAAGAAAAAGGAATTATTCCTCTCCCTCTACCTCCCACATACCATAACTAAGCTTGTTTCAAGAAATTACATAGTTTGGCCAAGGGGGTTGGTATGCCCCCTGAAAGTTATGTGAATGCTTAAAAAACACCTGAATGTGTCATGTCTAGATCTTCCCCCTAGGAGGCAGCACCTTACAGTATGTACAATGATATATTAAACTAGAGATGTGTCAAAAGTAGGTTCTCAGACAAATCCAGGGATGAGATCTAAGACTGCACCTTGGATGATACCGAGCTGAGGGCCAAACTGGGAGAAACACTGTGTATGTTCTGGAGTCAGACAGATCTCTATTCAGATCCCAGCTACACTGTTTGACAGCTGCATGGCACTGGGTGAAAAACTTCATTCTACTCAACATCACTCTCACTTGTAAAATGAGGATAGCATCACCTAACTTGCAGAGTTGTTGCAAAGTTACACAAGTAAAGTACCTAGTACAATGCCTGGCACATAGCATTTGCTCAGTAAATGATAGCTACCGGTCTCTGTGCATTGAGATTCATGGAGGGGAAAAAAGCTCATTTCTTTCCAACAGGTTTGACTCTCCATTTCTTATTGATTCAATTTTCAAAAATAAGGACTTCTGCTTAACCCAATATTGATTAGCACATTAGTACCAGATGTCACATAAAGAGCCCTGGAGACAAAGAGAAAAAAAGACTGGATGCCAGAAAAGAGTTGAAATCCTTAATGCTTCTAACCCACAGTAGTCCCAATCTGTGCAAGGGCCCAGCATGACATTCTACGAGTTTGGGAGTATAAGTCCTAGCTCTGCAAATGACTTGCCGTGTAATTCTAGGCAAGGCCCTTGTCCTCTCTATGTCCTTCCAGTGTCCCCATCTATCCAGTGAAAGAAATTCAACATAGTTTGTAAATCTTCAAGAAGTACATACAGGTCCTGACTTGTACTTAACTAGGCGTGTGATTTTAAAAACCAAGATAATCAAGTCCTCTCTGGTGTCCAGGCCTCAGTTTCACCATCTGTCCGGGTGGTAGGGAGGGTGGTGGTGGCAGCTCATCTACTGATAGGTCCTGCTCCCAGATATCTGGGTTAGAGATGGTGTGACGAAGACTTGGTCCGAAGAGCTGTACTTTTACCTGCGAGGTGCGGGGGCACTCAGTGTGATATGTGGACTGGAGGGTGGGCAGCCCTCAGTCCGAGGACTTGGGCCGGGATCACCGAGGTGGAGGAGTGTGGCTGTGACACTTGCCCTGCGTCGGCCCCTGCCGACCCAGGGAAAAACCCCAACGCATGCCCACCATCCATGGCCAGGCCGCGACGTCCGCGGCAGCCGTTGGTCTGGGCTTCCTCCCAGCACGTCTGGGGCACAGGCCAGGACAACCCTAAGAGGGGCCCGCGGACGGCGGGGAGGCCGGCACCGTTCCCTTCCCCCTTCTCGCGCCCCCTCGGCTCTTCTCACCTCCCCGGTCCGGCGCGAAGAGGTCCCGCGGCGCGTCCTCTGCTGTGCGGGGATGAGAGTACACCGCTGCGCCGGCAGAGGCGGCCCAGCCCTGGGCCGGCCTCCCTTTTACCGGTCCGTCCCCTCCCCCGCCCATCGTCCGACCCCGGAGGAGGCGGGGCCCGGCCGGTCTGGACCGAGGGGCGCGGAGAGAAGGTACCCACTGAGAGGTACGGAAAGCGAACCCAGAGCAAACGTCTGGGATGTGGCAGTCACGTGGTACAGTGGGCGAGCGACGCGGCTGCTAGCCAATGACTTGGCGGGGACTGCCGGGGGTTCCGCCCCCTGGCCGCTTTCCTCCTCTTGATAGGCTGTCCTGGGCAGAAAGGGCCACGCGTTGCAGGATGCTTGGCGAGGTTCCTCTCCTGCTTCAGGCTGCGGTGAATCATCCAAGTGGGCGGTTCATGGGTTCTCCACCTTAACTCCGAGAGTATAGCAAGGAAAGGGCATCTAGAACGACGCGGAAGCGCTCTACCTGGAGCCTGGAAAGTGCTCTGCGTTTGTGAGGGACATCGTCTTTATCTCTGACTCCTTGGGACCCCGTTCTCTCTCACTCCCCTCTTTAGATGGGGAAAGATCACGTAGAAAGAGGCTCTTGCCCTAGTGGAACTTATTCTTCATTCAAGGGCCCAAGAGCCAGAGGCATTTTTAAAAATGTAAATAAGATGTAAAAATAAATTTGAAATGTAATTCCACTCTTCCTCTAATACCTTCAGTGACATTTATAGGTAAACTCAAATCTCTCCCTACGCCTTCAGGGCCCTGAATGCTCTAGGCCCCGGCCCCTTCCTCTGTCACCTTGCATCTCTCCCGCCCTCACCGCTATCCACTCTTCCTGGCCTCTGCCCACCAAGCTGCTTGCTTCTGGCTACCTGGTTTCTTCTAGTCTCTCAGGTGCCAGCCTAAAGGCCTGCCCTCTCAGCGACGCCTTCTCTGCCGGTCACGTCCTATCATGTGATCTCGGTTTAATCATTGGCCGGAACTGTCCTCTCTCTGATATTTTTATTACTATTAATTTTTTAATGAGAACTCAAATTTAAAGTCCAAAGTTTATTGATAGTTTTTTTGTTTTTGTTTTTAAAATTTTCACGAATAGACAGTTATGACTGGAACCTAGCAGTAATTCCTGACAGATTTGACAATTTGCTGGGAGACAGCAGAATAACTTTGATGCTTTGGAAAATATAGCTAAGAACAGACATCACAACTAGGGTTGTCATCAGTAAGCTGTTCAGCTTGACGATCTTTTCCAATGTTTAGTCAAGACTGCACTAGAGTGTTTTTTTTCTTTGAAGAATCTTTATGATATTTTCCCTAGAGTACCTGCTTTTAAAACTTAAAAATAGATACGGCATTCTAAATTTAGGGCTCAAAACTTGTCTTAGACTTGATTTAGATATTGAGTATATATTAAGTTGTCCATTCTTCTTGTTTATAGCCTGTGGGGGCCCACTAGATGGAATGAAAGAGGACTTGTGAAGGAAGCAAAATGTTAACTTCCTTCCCTTTCCAGTGAACCTCTTCATAGTCATTTAAGGAATTCCTTTTCCTATCCAGAGTTGATCCTCAAGTTTCTGTTACCCACCAGATTCAGAGCTTCCAGAGTCACAGGCCATATTAGGAAACCAGAACACCTGGGTTCTACTCCTGACTCTGCCCCTTATGACTAGAGACAAATCACCTCACCCCAACTGGCATCAATGTTCTCACCTTTCAAAGGGTAGTTAATGGCCTGCCCCCAGAGTCCTGGAGAGGGTCAAGTAAAACTGGGTGTAAAGTACTTTGTCAGCTCCCAATAGGCTGCAAAACAAGCAGAATGACAAAAGCTGCTGATTTGCATATTTATTTGGGGATGCACAAAACTCTTCACATTGGTTATCTTATTTAACTTTCACAGTAGCTTTTGACAAAAGGAGGTACTATATTATGATTCTCCCTTTAGAGGTAAGGAAATGAGACTCAGAGATGTTAGGTGACTTGCCCTAGGTCTCATAATTGATAAGTGACAATAGCATGATTTTAACCCAGTTGTATCTGACTGCGAAGCCCACTCTTAACCACTACACTCACTTTTAGTCAAATGTCAGAATTCACTCCCATCTTTGTGTAGAATAGACACCAATAAACAATGGCTATTACTTTCTCTTATTCCATATGTTTTAATCTATGTGACAGATGAAGACACTGGGGCTCAGAATATTGAATTACTTAACAAGGTTATACAACTGACTAAGTAGTGGATTTTGAGGTGGGCTTTCAAACTAGGAGCTGCCAGATTGCAAAACCCAAGAACATGCGGCATTGACCCAATGCAGGTAGATAGTTCTAGAGAGGAAGCTTTAGGTCAGCCCTTGGAGCCTCTCTGCCTTTCAGTTCCGCATCCCAGGTGGCTATTTAATGTCATGGTCTTCCCATCTCCCCACATATACTTCCTCAGGGGCCCCATGGAACTGCCATTCTACCTTACCTTGATCAATGCCCCAGTTCCCTGCAGTGGGAATCTAAGAGGTGAAACAAATAACAAAATCACTGCTAATGTAGAGCGGCTAATAATCTGCTTTTCCTTGATAACAGCAGATCAGCAGCCCAGCCAGCCAGAAACCAGATGTCTTTACCACCCCTCCCCATTAAGTCTGGGCATTTTCTTTCCATTGGTCTAAGGTTCACAGAGGTGGTTGGCAGCCAGAGGCTAACATATTATTTAGGCATTATTCTATCCCAAATGGCTTTTCAACGAGTAACTGATGTAGTAAGTGGGTGTTTTTGTGGGTCAGCAAATAAGTCATTTCAGGTCAGAAACCACTTCAGCATTCACCTCCTCAGTACTTCCTGAATACCCACTATGCTCAGGAAGGACAGGTCACTTCCTCTGAGGCCCCACTATAGTGGGTCCTGACCTGACTCCCATTATTGAATGGGCTATTCCCAATTTGCTATTCTGATTCACTTTCACTACTATAGGTGTTTTACTTTTTTAAAAAAAATTTGATTGTTCTCAGAAATAGGTAACATGTACAAGTAAATATTTTAAAAAGATCAGAGTTTATAATGAAAAGTAAATTTCTGTCCCACATTTACCATTCTTATCCTAAAATCCCTTTCTGGAAACAAACACAGCACCAGTTTCCTGTGTCACCTTTCAGGTTATTCTCTACTAGCAGTTCTCCATTCTGACTGCACATTATAATCTCTTGGAGAGCTTTTAAAAGATAACGATGTTCAGGTCCCATCCCCAGATACTATGATCAAATTGATGTATTAACATTTTTTTAAAGATCCCCGCTCCTGAGAGATTTAATGCACACCTATGTTTGGCAAACCAGTGATCTATATGAGACTTAAAAATACACACAAATATATATATATTCGAAACAAAGGGGGCATACAATATACACTTTTCTACACTTTTAAAAAGTTAATATTATACCTTGAAGATTGTTCCATATCAGTGCATAAAAAGCTGCTTTTTCTCTATACTACTGAGTAACAAATCACTCCAAACTTAGTGGCTTAAAACAATAATTATTTTGTAAGTTTGCATGGTTTCTGTGGATCAGGAATTTGTAAGAACTTGACTGAGTTGGTCTCTCATAGAGCTATAGTCAGGTAGTGGCTAGTGTTGGGAGAGAGGATGGGGATGAAGCAGCTGAAGGCCATCTGGACATCTCTTTTCGTGTCTCAGTACTTCTCCTGTGTCTCTCTGTGTGAGCTAGTTTGGGCTTCCTCACACCATAGTACTTTCAGGGCAGTCCATGCTTAAGTGACAGCTAAAGACTTCAAGAGCCAGCATTCCAGCAAGCTCTTTGGACACTGTACAGCCTCAAAAGTCACATGGCCTCACTTCTATTGCACTTTGTTGATCGTAAGTCGTAAAAATTAAGGAGAAAGCAGTAGACCCCAAGTCTCAAAGGGAGAAGTGTCAAAGTCACATTGTAAGAAGGACGTGTGGGACAGGAAATCTTTGGCCTCAGTGGCTGCGTAGTATTCTACTGTTTGGGTGTACCGTCATTTATTTTAGCACTAAGGGACATTTATGTTGTTTCCATTCTTTTAATATTACAAATAATACTTTGAACAATTATAGGTATTTTATCTCTACCCCCTCTCCTCCAGTCCCTAGAGGAGGCTTGGCCCTTCTTGATCTCTTGTCTCTCAGGGCCACCGTGTAGCAAGGCAGGAAGTAACCATTCATAGGCTCAAGAAGAGATCCCCTCTTGCTTTGGGCCTTTAGGTGAAATTAGGTAAATTGTCCTGGAGGGGGTAAAAATGGACAGCCAAGTAGTCAGGGGGAAAGGAGATTTTTGAAAGTGCTCCCCTCAAGATTGAAACAGGGCTCTAAGCTTTGCAGGATCCTTAAGTGGCAAGGATCTGGGTCCTCTCTGCCCTGGACAGGTGAGAAGGCTTCCTACATGGTTAGCTGTTGGTGGCCCTGGGAGGCTAGAGCCACAACAAGGACCCCTGAGCCCCAGGAGAGAGCAGACCTGTTGCCTTTTCAGTGGTCATACCAGCTTGGATGAGGGGCACATTCATGGTAGCAGTGTGGACTGAAGGCCAGCAGGCTTTTCTCCAGCTGGACTGAGTTAGACCAACAGATACTCACATGACCCTGGGGTGAGGCAGCAGACATAATAATTATCAGGATTGAATATCCTGCCAGCACTGTGGGATGGGACCTTGGAACATATAAAATTTGATTTGGAGAAAGAAAAGAAATTTGACTCTTACATCCAAGGTGAAGGAGAACAAGTCACTTTTGCTAAAAATATTTAGGTACAGAAAGTGATCTGTTGTTTGACGTTTCACGGCAATCATGAGCCCCAGCATCCCAGATTTATTCTTTCAGGGATATGAGCTAGCTGCTGTGGGAGATGGTCATTCAAAGGGAACATGATCTAGTCTGACGTCAGAAACATGGCGAGTGAGAGACGTCCCCAGATCTCTCCCCTTGAAACAACAATAAGCTGTACATCTAAAACTCAGCAAAAACACCCAAAGTGCACACCAGCATGTTTGAGCATGGGATCTGAGCATAAGAGCTACCACAAGAATGTAATAAAATTAAATAAAACGAAATGGAATGAACTTAAATGAAATGAAATGAAATGAAATTTCTGGTCAAAAGCAAATGCTTTGAAACAAATAGTAACCATGGAATGTTATCTCTACAAGAATAGATTCCTCAACCTCCTTTGTAGTGTGGTGGAACCGTATGATGGAGTACTGATCAATGTAAAGCAAGTGCGAAGGAAGAAATAAGTATTCTTAAATCTGTGTGAACCTACCCTTT
Organism: Pteropus medius; assembly: GCF_902729225.1. Lineage (NCBI taxonomy): Eukaryota > Metazoa > Chordata > Mammalia > Chiroptera > Pteropodidae > Pteropus > Pteropus medius. Next base: position 17,783,221 of record NW_024349802.1, on the reverse strand, counting down.
CTCTCCCAATCTCTATCTGAATAAAGAAGGCAAAGAAAAAGGCAAAACACCAAAAAAAAAAAAAAAGGAATATGATCATTAAAATATTGACTTGCCCATTATGCCTTTACTTAAAATCTCATATTTTGAGCAGCCAGGACAATCTCTTAAAAAATTAGTAGTGAAGTTGTTCTGCCTTTCTGAACAAGTATTTTGTTAAGAAGATAAAATCATTAAGGAAGTGTGCAAAGATTTAACTACACAGATGTTCATTAAAAATACTAAAAAATTAGAAACAGTCTAAATAACCAACAGGTGAAGAAGTATGTTAAATTATGCTATGGCCACCCAATAGAAGTCTATGAGGCCATTAAAAATCACGTGGTAAAAGCCTATTTAATGACACAGAAAGATGTTTACATATATCATTAAACAAACAAAATATATATTGCCCAACCACAGTTTTGTTTTTAAAATTATATAATTGGAAAAGAGGAGTGTGTATCAAAATGTTTCTCTGAGTGGTGACTGTCTGTATGTTCTTTTTACTTACCTGAATGTTCTGAATTTTCTACAACACAAAGATGTGTTACTTTAAAAGGAGAAAAATCATAAAAGATTTAGTTTAAAAAAAGAATAGGAAAATAGATATATTTGCATTACTTCTGCTTTCTGCTGAATATCAATGCCTCATAGTCAGCTTACATTATCATTATTAATGGCTACATTTATTGAGAATTGGTTTAATATACTGCCTCTAATCTTCACAACAGCTCTATAAAATGAGTATCATTGTTATCCACTATTTGCAAATGACAAAATTGAGACCAGAGATTAAGTACTTCACCCATTGTGAAAGTTTGTAAATTACAAATTCGAATCAGCTCACTCTGGTTTCAAAGCTCAGGTTTACCCTTATACCTGTAGCTTTTCTACTAGTATGGTCACCAAGCATGTTTTTAGGACCTAAGTCTACCTGACTTTTCAGAATTCCCCAAAGTGCCTAAATGTTTTTGAGTTACATATCCTTTTCAGAATAAGAGTTTTCAAAAAATGCACATAAAGACAAACTTTTACATGGCTACTGCATTGACCTAGGTTAGACCCTCAAGATTAAACAAAAAGAACTTTACAGACTAGCCGAGCTCCAGAGACCGACCTGACAGGAAACCCAAGTAGTTGAATAAAGTCACTAATTTGACAGGTGGCCGGACATTTCAGAATTGATATCAATTCTAGATTAAGGGTAAGAGCAAATGAAACATGGGAGTGCACCAAGGTAGCATAAAATGAGGGTGGAGACCAACCAGGCTGTTCCCTCAGTTCTAAGGGCTAGCCGATGGGGGCAGGGAGATTGTCTTCTCTCTGTGGCTTCACAGAGGACATGGGGTTTGGCAAGCCAGGAAGGAAAAGGCCTTTAATCTGGACATGAAAGCTAAATAACATTTAACACTAGTGAAATGTCCTGAAGGGGAATGCTCAGTGCCTGATGACACACAAATTACCCAAGCTGAACCATTGTCTCTCTTGCCTCTGTATCTCAGTCAGCCAACGTGTCTTCTTGCTTCTATATACACTCCTCTCTCTCCATTCTCTCAACCCCCATCCTAGGCCATTTCCTCATTCCTCTGGGAAGACTGAAACAGCTTCCTTATTGACTTGTTAGTCTCAGATTCGTCTTTCTATTTAAATACTGATGTCCGAATCCTCTGCTATGTCCTTGGCTTATAAGCCTCAATGACAGGGAGCTCACTATCTTTAGGATAATCCAGTTAATTTGATAATTATAACTAACAATGATTGAATAACTCCTAAATAGAACAGTATAAAATTGCCATTTGTATGGCACAAAAGAAGTCAAAAGGGGCAGTTTCACATGGTTCAACTTAGTAGGCACTGGGTGCATAGCTTTGCACTATACAATGTATTATCGCATTTAATCTCCACAACGACCATGTAAAATAATTTTAATTTTACAGATAATCAAAGTGAGGTCCATGAGAAATTAAATAATTTATACAAATAACAAATGACAGGCCCAGACTCAGTCCCAGGTCCAACTCCCAAGCTCCACTTCTTAAAGCATGCTGGGTACTGCCTTTGTAAAATAACATATCTCTGTCCTGCTGGCTTGTCCTGCTCTCTGGATCCTCCCTGAACAAACTGGCACACTCACCATCTCCCAATTTCCTTCACCATTCCTACTAGCAGGAGTGATGAATGGTGGGGAGCCTGTGGAGACCTTTACACCCAACACTTGAATTTGTGGTGGCCACTAATAGACTGATCAGCCCATTGCCATTCAAGTAGGTCCTGAATTTCAGAGTCTCGGTCTTCCTAAAAAGGTGCCTCGCAAAATACCTCTCCTTGACCCAGGTGGTTCCTTGTTTGGTCCTATTTTTTCCCTTTATTCCTTCATCTTTACCTCTAAGCTCAGTCTTAAAATCACCTGTGGACCCAGCAATTCCACTCCTGGGTATATACCCAAGAGAACTGAAAACATGCCTATACAGACTTGTACATAAATGTTTTTAACAGCCCCCAAATGAAAATAACCAAAATGCCAGTCAACTAATAAATGGATAAACAAAATGTGATATATCTATATGATAAAATATTATAAGGCCACACAAAGAATGAAGTAATAATATATGCAGCAATATGGGTGAACTTTGAAAACATTATGCCAAGTGAAAGTAGTCAGACACAAAAGGCCATGTATTGTATGATTCCATTTATGTGAAATATCTGGAATAGGCAAATCCATACAGAGAAAGAAAATAAATTAGTGGTTATCAGAGAATGAGAGAACAAATTAGTGGTGGCACAACATACTAAAAAACACTGCAATGCACACTTTAAAATGGTGATTTTGTTATGTGAATTATATCTCAATAAAAATCATTTTTAAAACTCATCTGTAATTTGAGTGACCTAACTTTTCAAAGCTTTTCAGTTTCCTCATCTGTGAAATTTGGATCTTGGAGTAGCGATCATTCCAAATAAATAGTTCCAGCTATTCTTCCAGGAGACTCCTTTAGCAAGGCTTATGGTAAGGAATGGAGAGGTCGGCCATTCCTGGCCAGTCCTCCCTTACTCTAAGCCCATCTAAGGAGTCGTGTGTCCAGGAGTGTTAGAGACACATTATTAAACTCTCTTATTTTGTTAATTGGGAAATCCAAAGCCTTGAGTGAGGACAAGACTTTTTAAGGTCAGAGAATGAGTCCGTGGCATAGTTAGGCCTACAATCCTGTTTTCTCCTACCTAGTAGTACATGTACTTTTCTAAACTAGATTACACAAAATGATCTTTTTTAACCCTCCTGGCAGCTCCTGCTCCTACTGAAAGAAGCTTGGATTTCCTTCCACTGATGTTTGAAATCAGGCCCATTTAACAGGCATGTTAGGAGTTAACCCACTGCAAATATCAGCTTATCTGTACCCACCCAACAATTAGGATTGAAAGTTTTCAAAAGGCTTGCCTTCTTCATTCTGGCATATTGGAAAATGAGGTGAAAGTAGATTTCTTGCAAAATGGTTTCCTATGTTCTCTGCCAGAACTAAGCCTGGTGGGCATACTATAGAAAAGAACCTGGGCTGGGATCTTTTGGAGATTTCTAAAAACAGGTGAGGTTTTTTTACTCCCATTCTCAAAGAGCTTAAGTTTAATGAGAGTACAGATGTACAGAAATAATATAGCCTAGAATGCAGAAACTCCCACAGGTATAGAAGGAAACCAATCGTTTGGGGGTTCCAAGTAGAAAAAGAGTCTATTTGGAACATCATAGAATCCATGGGGGGAATGGCAATAGAGCCAGGTGGTAAGGGACAAGCCGAGGGCAGAGCAAGAATGAAGATGAAAAGACCAGAAAGAATGAAAAACATTAAGGTGGAGCTTAGAGTATATGTAGAGAAATTGTGAAAAACCAAGTAAGATGATGTATTGGGGCCAAGTTCTGGAAAGCTGTTAATGCCAGGATTAAGAAAATTTGCTAAATATTTGAGGAGTGGGTTGGGGGTAAGGACAGTCACTCTTATACACTCTGGTATAGGCTTGGAGAACAAACTTAGCACTATTTATCCAAATCTTTAGATAGACAGCTGCAAGCTCTTTGGGCCTGGGATTTCAATTTTAGGTATTTTTACTAAGAAATATAAGGATGGTCATTATAGCATTATTTATAATACTAGAAAATTAGAAACAACCTAAAAATCTATCTGTAAAGCAATGGTTCTCAACCGGGGTAATTTTGCTCCCAAGGGACATTTGGACATGTCTGGAGACATTTTTGGTTGTCACAACTTGAGGGAGGGTGCTACTAGCATCTAAGTGGGTAGAGGCCAGGTATGCTGCTAAATATCCTAGAATGTGCAGGACGGCCCCCTGCAATGAAGAATCACTGGGCCCAAAATGTCAACAGTGCCAAGAGTGAGAATACACACACACACACACACACACACACATTCTCCAGGAAAATATTTAAATATGCGACAGATATTGACAATTGGTAATATCTAAGATTATGTTTGATTTTAATTTTTCCTTTATGTCTTCCTGTATTTTCTCTTTTATTTTTTGAGTATACGGTTTAATGAGAAAAATGTATGTAAATGGTAGAATGACACTGCTGTGCACAAATGGCAATCTCTTGCCTTCCTGTATTTTCTAAAATTTTAGCCAGAATATATTGGATTTTCTATTAGTCAGCGTTCTCCAGAGAATTGAGTCATACATTTATGGAGGCTGGGAAGTCCCACAATCAGCTGTCTGCAAGTTAGAGAACCAGGAAAGCCATTGATCTAATTCATTCTGAGTCCAAAAGCCTGAGAACCTATAGGGTTGATGGTGTACATCCTGGTGTGAGTTTGAGAACCGAGAGTGCCAGCATGTGAGGGCAGGGAAGGATGGATGTCCCAGCTCAGACAGAGGGCAAATTTACCCTTCCTCTACCTTTTTGGTCTATTCAGGCCCTCAGTGGGTTAGATGATGCTCACTTGCACTGGTGAAGATGATCTTTACCTAGTCTACTGATTCAAATGCTAATATCTTCTGGAAACACTCTTATAGACATACCCAGAAATAATGTTTTACCAGCTATCTAGGTATCCCTTAGCCCAGTCAAGTTGGCACATAAATTAACCATCATAGACTTATAATTAAAAGAAAAAAATTGTCTACAGCCATGCTACCCTGAAGAAGCCTGATCCCGTCTGATCTCAGAAGCTAAGCAGGGTCAGGCCTGGTTAGTACTTAGATGGGAGATTACCTAGGAATACCAGGTGCTGTAAGTGTAAAAAATAAAAAATAAGGGACTGTAAGCTGAAAAGGTCCTTGCAATCTATGAGGTCAACCAAGGGTTACCTTGCCTAAAAAAAAAAAAAAAAAAAGAAAAAATTTGCTGATCATAAGAATGTGCCAGGCAGCATTGCAAGGCCTAGGGAATCAGCTCTGATAAGTCCTGGCCTTCACAGAACTCACAGGAAAGAAGTGAAGCCAAACAATAGACAAGGAAGCAAAAAACAAGCCAGATACTTTCTAATAGTACTAAATGCAATAAATAAAATAAGTAGAATGACAACGCAGGCAGGAACCAGGAAGAGGATGGTTGGGGGCTCCTTGGGCTAAGACAGCTAAGGATGACTAATATGAGCTGAGACCTTGAGACCTTAAGGTTGAGAAGGAGATGGTGTATGGAATGCTGGGGAAGAGCATTCCAGACAGAGGGCTCACGTCAATCATGGTGGGAGTGTTTGGAGAAGTTCAGGTTGCTTGTGGCCTGCCCAGACCAGGGGGTCACCTGTACACACAGTGCTGAATAGGTGCAGTACCTCTCCCAAGAATTTATTACACTCTACAATAAGGAAAGTAATCTACTTTCCATTAAATTTCATTTACGAAGTTCAAAGTACCAGCGATGGGCTATAATCCTACATTCCTCAGTGTTTACAACATAGGGATGCTGGGCTCTAGCAGATACATTCAGGGAAATTCTAGTACATAGAGATTTTAGAAAGAAAGTGTTCTTCTCCCCTAGTGAGGATTCTTGTGTTTGGAGATTCACTGGAGCCAACAACATCTAGACTATTATGTGCATGTCTGACTGACGACCCAAGAAAGTAGAGACTGTGCCAGTAAAAGCCCATTAAAGTGCCAAGAGAAAAATCGGGGAACTTGACAGGAAATAGATTTTAAAGTTAAGCCTCTACGGAAAGGACAGAAAACTACAATGTTAACTAGAGGTTACCTCCGAGTAGCAGGGTTATGATGACTTTAATGGTCTTTGCTTATTTTCTACAATGAACCTGTATTTTGTAATAAAAGAAAAACTATGAAGAGTGTATTTATGAGGGCCTTTCAAATTCTAAAATTGGAGAATTTTTGAAATCTAAAATTGGGTAAGACTTTGATGCAGAGATTGTGAGATTGGAGCCTATAGGTGCCAGACCCATAATGTATATGAAAGAAGCAGGCTAAGTGGTGAGCATGCAAAGGGAAGTCCCAAATTGGGGATGCCCTGGAGAAGGGAGCACAGAAGGGTGAGGTGAGGGGCCAGGGGATGGAAGCTGGGTGGGCAGTCCCACTCAGCACTAGTCATTTCTGCTTTGGAGGAAAGTGAACACAGTTATTAGATCTTCCAATTCTCTAAGAAAAGCCAAACAAATCTCAGCAGTAAATGTAGGATTCTATGTCAAACCTTGAGAAACACCATACTGGGCAGAGAAAACACATCTACTGTAGTAGGTTGTTCCTGTGCTGCCACTTTGCAGCCTCTGCTTTAGTGTTTTGATTTTTGTTTGTTTGTTTGTTTTTAGTTGAACTTACTTCCTGTTCTGTGCAAAAATCTCTTCTCAGCTGTTAAGGGATCAAGGTGAAAAGAGAACTCTCACTTCCTATCTGGGGCCCAGCAGCATCTGGAACACTTTGATCCTCATAATCCTTGTTCATGGGGAATATTAATGATTTAATCTCCCAAGCTCACTCCCTCTCCTATGCAGCCATATCAGTGAGATTTACAGACAAGACTCAGAGAAATCCAGGTGGAGCAGAGCGCATCCTGACTCAGTTTTGCCACAGACAGCAAAACTGCCTTCAGAAGATCAGCCTCAGCCCCACCACAGAAGTAGCCAGTAAACTTCCCAGTCATGGGCGAAGTGACAGCAGAGGAGGTGGAGAAGTTCCTGGATTCTAATATTGGCTTTGCCAAACAGTATTACAACCTCCGCTACCGGGCTAAGGTCATCTCAGACCTGCTGGGGGCCAAGGAGGCAGCTGTAGACTTCAGCAACTATCATTCGCTAAACAGTGTGGAGGAGAGTGAAATCATCTTTGACCTTCTGCGGGATTTTCAGGAGAATTTGCAGGCGGAGAAATGCATCTTCAACGTCATGAAGAAGCTGTGCTTCCTCTTGCAGGCAGACCGCATGAGCCTGTTCATGTACAGGGCTCGAAATGGCATCGCGGAGCTAGCCACACGACTCTTCAATGTCCACAAAGATGCCGTTCTGGAGGACTGCTTGGTGGTGCCCGACTCGGAGATTGTGTTCCCCCTGGACATGGGCGTGGTGGGCCACGTCGCACACTCTAAAAAGGTTGTCAACGTCCCCAACACAGAAGAGGTATCTTCTTCCCTATCAGAGGGAGGGCAAGGAGGCATTATTCCATGGGGTTCCGGGGTACAAGTAGGGTGGGGAGCTGCTGGCCACCAAGACTGGGCTGATGGTGACTTGGTGCTTCTCTTTATTTATTTATAACATTTTTTATTTTGGAAAAAAAAAAATCAAACTTAAAGTTGAGTTTTAAAATAGTACAAAAAACTGTGTATCTTTCATCTAAACCTACCAGTTGTTCGCACCTTGCCTCATTTGCTTTATGTCTCCATTTTTTCTGGTTTAAAGGGAAAAAGGGAAGGGGCTTCAGAGATCATCTCATCCAACTGATTTTATTTAATGAATGAGAAGCCTGGAGCCAGGAGAGCTTGAGAAAGGACTTGCTCAAAGTCATCAGCGAGTTAGGGCAGAGATGGGACTTCACATCCACAGACACAGGAATTCAAATGGGTCATCTTTTTGATTTGGGTTCTTCGGCAAGATAAGAAATCTGGACTTGGGCCTCTGTGGGAAATGGTTTTCTTGAAACACATTGGGTGGGACCTCCCACGGAGTTTTTCTCTCCCACATCTCCCCTTGGACATCCAAGGGTAGGGGTAATGGTTCTGCACACAGGGGGCTTTCCCGAGGACTCATCCAGCTGGATTAGAGTCTGTTCTCCCTTCAAGTCTCTCTAGACTTTCATTGTAACCAACATGGATTGTCACAGTCTTATGACATGCTCCGATTATCACTGTTTTACAGATGATAAAACTGAAACCCAGAAAGGTTAAGTAACTTGTTCAGAGTCACACTGATAGAAAGTGGCAGAGTGGGGATTTGAACCCAGGTACTCTGGCTTAGTGCCCATGCTCTTCACTGCTCTGCTTTTCTATACCTCATCCTTCTTTATAAAATGAGGTCACTAGACTAGGAGCTCTTTACCAAAGTCTACTTCAAATCATATGGAAGAAAGTTAAGATGTTAAGCTTTGAGGTCAGATCTGGGTGTAAATCATGACTTAGTCACTTTCTAAGAATACAGTTTTGGCAAAGTGTTTGGCATGTCTGGGCTCACTTCCTAATTTATAAAATGGGGTGAGAATACCTACCTTGCAGTGTTGTAGGACAGAATGAGATAATTATTTCTCATCTAACAAGGTCCAGGGCAAATTATAATGGCCCATACTGGCAGCTCCTGCTTCTTGTTACTATTATTACTGTTTTGTTGTTGTTAGGATGGGTGCTGTACCAGCTCTGCATGGGATTTGGAGAAGAATCCAGTCTTGCCCTTCTGGAGCTTTCAGTTTAGATTCTATTTGTGGGAAAAACAGAGAGCAGAGGTGCCAACAGCTTCTCTGGACCCTGGTGTTGAGGCACTGAGGATTTAGGAAGGTTCTCTGAGTCTAAAAGATCCCAGTCTAGGGGTCTGCTCAGGCTTGCGCTAAAGGACAGTCCTGTTTCACTCTGGAAGTGACACCTGTGTTTCTCTGGGAGCTTTTCAGCCTTGGGAAGTCTTCCTGGCTGGTGATTCAGGCCTGGGGGATTCAAGTCAGTCCGGACCAGCCATCCTTGTGTGCTTGGCACTTGCATGTATTTGCTTCTCTTACGGTTCCTTTTAAGAAATCTTATTCTATTTGGGGCTCTGATAGTAACTGGGGGTTGGATGGAGAATGAGGAGGAAGATGGTATAGACTAGGGTCTAGGTTGTCCCTAAACCACCAATAAGTGACACTCTGAGTCTTGAGTGCCCTCAAAAACCTGGGAAATAGGTTATAATCATGGCATTTTTGAAATTAGAAGCCATGAATGGAGAAGTTTCCCTGGGTTGTAATGTAGCTCCCCATGTTCTGGCTAATTCCTATTCATCCTTGAGATATCCTCAGGAAGATTTGCCATTAGGATTGCCAGATAAAATATAGGATGCTCAGTTAAATTTGTTAGATAAACAAAGAATAATTTTCAGTATAAGTATGTCCTGTGTAATATTTAGGACATACTTATACTGAAAATTGATTTTTTATTTATCTGAAATTCAAATGTAACTAAGCATCCTGTGTTTATCTGCTAAATCTGGCAACCCTACTTGCCATTTAATAGTTATTTGTATATTTATTCTTTACCCTGTCACTTATTAGGGAAGTCCATGAAGACTGTCTGATCCTGTCTGTCTCATTTATCGCTAGTTTCTGGCCCCTAGTCCAGTGCCTGGGACAGAGTAGGTATTCAGTACAATTTATTGAGTGAATGAATAAATGATGGCCCCTCTCTAGTTGACTGTGATATTGTGCTCTATAATCAGAAATATATATTTGGCATTTATCCTGCCTCTTGACACAGAACTCCCAAGACCTTTGTAATTTCCTGAGTGATAGGAGCATCTGTCACAGAGCTTCTAAATTCTCTTGGAATTTCCTGGGGGGTATGTGTGCTTTTCTTCTAATGAAGGAACCTTGGTGGGTTCCAGGATGGGAACTGGTCATGAGAAAGACCAAGCCATGATCAGATGCTTGGAACTTTCATCCTCACCCCCCCATATTCCAGAGAGGGAAAAGGGGCTAGAAATGGAGTATAATTATTCATGCCTGTGTAATGAAGCCTCCATAAAAATCCCAAAGTTTGAGGTTCAGAAAGCTTCCGCGTTGGTGAACACATCCACATGCCAGGAGGGTGGTGCATCCCACCTTCAGAGGGATAAAAGCTTCTGTGTTCAGGTCCCTCCTTGACCTTGCCCTGTGTATCTCTTCATGTGGTTGTTTATCTGTATCATTTATTATGTGATAAACTGGTGAGCATAAGCGTTTCTCTGAGTTCCATGAACTGTTCTAACAAATTATCCAACCCAAGGAGGGGGTCATGGGAACTCCAGTTTACAGCTGATCAGTCAGAAACACAGGAGACAACCTGGGACTTGCTATTGGGGTCTGTAGTGGGGGCATTCTTATGAGACTGAACCACTAACTTGTGAGATCGAATGCTAACTCCAGAACTGAATTGTGTCAGAACTGAATTGTAGGATGCTCAGCTGATGTTGGAGAATTTCTCAGTGTTGGAAAAAATACCCACACATCTGGTGTCAGAAATGTGGTAGTAAGGGGCGAGTCAAGGAAAACAGTGAGTTTTTCCTAGACACCAAGAAATCCCATTTCTGAAGACTGAACCTGAGAGGATTATCTTTCCAGGGACTCTCACAGCCGTCGTCCTGCTCTCTTGCTCTCCTGCTCTTCCTATGAGACTGGGAACTCAGTGCTCTAGACCAGAAAGAAACCTCAAAGAGAATCTGGTTCAACACTCTGGTTTCGCCAAAGAGGAAACTGAGGCCCAGAGAGGTTTCAACTACTGACAATGTACTGATTGGCCCCTGAGGCCACTCAGAGGACACTCCATAGCTGGGGCTTCAGGGTACCGCTTATCCCACAGGGGCTTCCTACATTATGGTTTGGATTGCAAGTTCATGTTTTACAATGATGTCCCCACTATACTATACTGTAACCCAATGAGGATAGCCTCATCTTTCATACTGGTCTTGGCATCTCCAGTGCCTCCCACAGAGCCAGTGCTCAGTAATTATGAATGAACGAATTAATGAATGAATGAAGTGGCGATATCACTTGCTAGCAAAGGAATTGTCTATAAAACAGGGAAAGTGACAGTTCTGTGTGATAGGGCTGACGTGAGAGTTAATGAGATCATATATGTAAGTTGTCTGGCTCTGGGCCTAGGACATCATTATTATTCAATAAACAGTAGATTTCATCATGAGACACGTTGGGTTTGTAACTGAATGTTTGAAAGAGAAATTGAGGAATGTGAGAATGAGAAGCATGTATTCCATTGCATTGGGAATAAAAATCTAAACCATTTACCATGGCCTCCAAGGCTCTGCAGGATAAGTCCTGCCCGCCTCTCTCCCTCCCTTGCCCTTCACTCTCCCTCCCTCCCCATGCTTCAGCTACACTGGTCTTCTTTCTGTTTCTCAGATCATTGCCCCTCTTGGCCTTTGTCTTCTCTGTGTTCCCTGCTTCACACGCCTGGCCCTTCTGATGCTTTACTTCTCAGCCTTACTTCTTCAGAGAATCATCCCTGGCTGCCATGACTGACTAAAGTAGCTTTGGCCTGCCATCCCTTCCATCACTTTCTATAGCATCGCCCAGCTTATCTACTTCAAAGCAGTTACCACAACCTGAAGAGAGACTGTTTAGTTGTTTACCTGCTTTTTGTCTGCCTACTCTGTTTGTCTACCTTTCTCATTTCACCAGGGAAAGAATTTTGCCCCTTTTGTTCATTGCTGTAACCCCAGGGTTTAGAAAAATGCCTACCATACTTAGAGAAGGCGCTCTGTTAATGTTAACTGAGCGAATGAATGACTTGGGGTTTTCCCTAGCTGGCATCTGATTCCTGGGCTTTGAAACAAAGAGCTTGAACTATGTGGTTTCTAAGGCCCCTTCTGTCTCTGATAATCTTAGGTTCTACGACACAGTCGTTTAGAAGACTTTATATGCCGAAAATACAAGGATGACAATGACTGCGCGAATGCCAGTCAATTAGTAGTGGTATGATTTGTGAGGGGAGTTCCTGGGCTGAGAATTCAGTGGGAAGGAGGGTTGTGGTGGATTTAGTAACATCTGCCTCAGATGCAAGTGAAACTCAAATATTGCTTTCCTTGGTAGAGATGAATATTGCAAGACTGATCTGACCTTATGAAAAGAATCTGAGCGTGCCCTACCCAGACCCGGGTTTGGAGATTCATCGGTGTCCTTAGAGAATGACATGGAAAAATGCTTTGTGGCTAATGCCTCTTTAGAGATTTTGCTTAATCCTCCAGTGCTAATTCAAGCACAGCATGACAGGTTTCTCTTAATTCCTTTACCCTTCACCTGGTTTGAGACAGCTTCATCCACGACAATGCTGTTGCCATTTTATTTAATCCCAGTCCAGCTGGAAGAAATCCATAGATACAGAGCATCACACTGAATTTCTGAATCGTGGGAAAGATTCTGCACACTCATTTCTTGCAGAGCTCTCTGAATTGGCTCTATGAAATACATTTCCATTCTCAGAACAGCGTGAACTGTGAAAAATCTAGGCTGGCTTGTGTCCCAAGCAAAGCTCATGGTTGGGAAACCTTACGCTGCTACCAGGAAACAGAAAGGTGGATTCTTTTGGATTTAAGACAGTAATTCAAGATTTGACTCCTCTTTCTGACCTCAAGGACCACACCGCCCTATAATGGCCTCCCTGGCTGCCTTAGGGTGGAGTATGGGAGTGTGTGCTTCTCTTGAACTCTCACAGTTTCGAGCCAACCACAGGGTCCTGTATTACTATTATTGGTTATCTGTGAGCTGGCCTGAAATCTAGTCTCCCCTATACCTCCAGTGTTTAGCATGAGACCTGACTCACGGTAAGGCTCCCATTATATTCGTGGAATGGAGATATCCACTGGACTGACTTGGAATTGGATTGTTAAAAAAGCTCAAAGTAGTATATTCTTTTGTTCAATGACCTTGACCCAGGTCTAACCTTGACCAGGCTTCCCTGAAAAGGCAGCAGAGCCGAGGGCAGATTTTGGAGTCACACATACACAAATAACAAGTAACTTTAACCTTGAGTTTCAGTTTCCTTTTCTGGAAAATGGGCAACTGATGGTGTCCATCTCATAGGTTATTGAGAAGATTAAAGTGAGGCGATACGGTAAAGTGCCAGGCACAATGTTTGCTAGCGATTGTGATTATTATACTCGTGAAAGTCTTTTCCTCACTCAAGTTTCTATTTTGGTTTTCATTGTTATCACCTCAAGAGAGCTTTCTTTAAACCTTCCTCCCCAAGCAAAGTCAACACCCCTGTCCCCCACTCCCAGGACCATCCCCCAGTGCTTTGCTCACATCTGCTCCATAGTCCTTAGTAGGCTGAATCTCAGACTTTCTTCTTCACCTGGACCCTGGAGGCTTCCAGGGCAGAAATCCTCTCTGATCGCCTTGCTCCTGCTGAAGGGAAATTGATAAAAATGACTTCATTCTCTTGTCAACAAGAAAATGAGGAGCCCCCTCATCCCACTCCTTACCATGGGCACCTAGGGTTTGGGGTTGTTTTATTGTCTTTGCTCTTCGTTTGTTCACGCATGGTTATCTCTGCCTTGCTTCAGGATGAACATTTCTGTGACTTCGTGGACACACTCACAGAGTACCAGACCAAGAACATCTTGGCTTCCCCCATAATGAATGGGAAGGACGTGGTAGCCATAATCATGGCTGTGAATAAAGTGGGTGGGCCCCACTTCACCAAGAGAGATGAAGAGGTAAGAAGGTTTTAGAAACTGCTGGAGTGGCCATGCCAGCACGTCCTCCCAGCTCATGAAGTCCTCTGAACCTTGCTATTTGGCCTGGCCTCGGTTTCCCCACCTGTAAGACAAGGGGCTTAGTCTGATGCTCTCTGAGGGAGGCAGGACAGAGTAATGGTTAAGACATTGGGCTTTGGAGCCAAGAATGTAGGGATGATTGTTCTACTCTGCTAATATCTAGCCGACTTGGACAAGTTACTTAATTTCTGTGAACCTCTGTTTTCTTATCTATGAGAAATAATTACTTGGGGCTTTCCCTATTTTGGCATCTGATTCCTGAGCTTTAAAATATAGTTTTAAAATGGCAATAACTTTACAGTCTCCATCTCTTGGGGTAATTGTGGTGATCAGATAACATATATAAATGACATCACAGGGACTGCAAACAATAAATAGTAACTATTTTTCATTAATACACTCCATCAACATCCTACATTCTGTGAGTTTTATACTCTTAAAATGTAATATTTTATGAGTTGAGTCAGCTTTCCATAATCTATTTGCTCAAATTGTCTCTGATGAAGCTTTAAAAATATTCAGACATTTGCTGATGGGAGAAGTGGCCACGGAAAGGATTTCTCCTTCTCATCTATTTCCCCTCATGCTCTTTGATTTTCAGATTCTTCTTAAGTACCTAAATTTTGCAAATCTAATCATGAAGGTGTTCCACCTGAGTTACTTGCACAACTGCGAGACCCGGCGTGGCCAGGTAAGGGGGTGGCTCAAGGGACTGGACTGGACACATGCCTTTACTGAAGCATTGGAGTGGTCAGGCTGGAAAGGCAACCTAGGAATCAGCATAAAGTGTCTTTGCAGCATCTCCAGTGTTATGAGGTAGTGGATATATGTAAAGTTATATTCCAGAGTTATTACCTGCACGAGTTTTCAAGCTTGGATTTGAATCCCTATTAAGCCATTTATCAGCTCTAAGACCCTGAGCAAATCACTTAGCCTCTCCAAGCTTCAGTCTCCCCATTTGAAAAATGGAGATAATTATGGTTCCACTCTTAAATGATTATTGTCAATAGTAAATGAAATAATGTGTGTAGAGCACTAATACTTAATCAACGTTCGTTATTATTATTCTCTTTAACAAACTATGAGATAAAACAAATGGAAAGAGTTGCAGGCTGGCCAGTTACTTCACCTCCTTGAACCTCAGTTTCTCCATCTATAAAAATGGGGATAATTATCCTGTCTCTATCTCAGGGTTGCTGTGAGGATTAAATGAGATAAACTCTAGAAAGCTTCACCAAGACAAGGGGGTTGCTATTATTCTCTCGCTAGTGAGTTCTGCTTTGTGCCTCAAAAAACTTTGACGATATTTTTGTGTTTTTTCAGATACTGCTGTGGTCTGGCAGCAAAGTCTTTGAAGAGCTTACGGACATAGAGAGACAGTTCCACAAAGCCCTGTACACGGTCCGAGCCTTCCTCAACTGCGACAGATACTCCGTGGGGCTCTTAGACATGACCAAGCAAAAGGTGAGAAAGGAGCGTAGCTCTCCAAGAGCAGGTTACATACACGCTGAGAGGAGCCCAGGCTTGTTTTGCCCATTTAGTTGCACAGGGATGAGGCTAGGAGGATGTGGATAGTTGTGAAAAGTTTTTCATAGTTTTATACTTTAAAAGAGAAAAGCCGATATAGGGCAAGGTGAGTACAAACAACTTGTATCTTCCCTAGTCAGCTGGAAAAAAAAGCGCATGTGAGAAGGCTTGATGAGGTGGTGAAGGTGAGTAATAAAGAAGTTTCTTTGTGGGGGAAAGTCCAGAAAGAAGAAAGTTGCCAACTTCAGGAATTCTCAGAAAATGCATTCAGAGGTGGGCAAAAACCTTTCTTATGGTTTGTAGAGCCCAGGGTTGACCCAGGCAAGTGAAGTGGAGGCAGATACTTAGGTCTGTTCCATCAAAATGCTCAGGGGCTGGATTTGCCCCAAATGCATTGGTTAGGGAGGCAAAGCCTGAGAAAGTCTCTAGCTCTGTTTGTTAGCTAGGTTTTCCTAAACTAACACTCTCATTGCTCTTGCTCTATCTCTGCTCCTGAGGCTAATCATTTTCTGCCTTGGAATAGATTTCTAGAGTTACCTAGAGTTGTGATTTCCTATCCCAAAGACCCAAGGTCAAGGATTCCTGTCAGTTTCATTTTGTACACCTTGTCATGCTGAGTGTGGTGCCCAGACCAATGGAGACCCTCCAGATATTTGGTTGAATGACTACGTGAATTACAAGATCTGGGGTTGGAAAAGACCTTAGATCTAGCGCAGACTCCCAAATTTCACAGAATCTTCTGAGGAACTGTTTAAAAATTGCTGGGCTACATTTCCTGATTATCTGCTTTTTATACTTAATGCTTTGTGAATATCTTTCTATGTCAGTATACATGGATTCTGTTTAATAAGTCTTTATGTTGAAATATAACATATACACAGAGAAGAGCACTAATTATAGGTGAATAGTTTAATAATTTATCATATCCTCATGGAACCATCAATAAGATGAAAAAAATAGAACATTTCTAACCCTTCAAAATCCCCTTCCTTACCCCTTTGCAGTAACTTCTACACACTCCTGTCTGAAAGTAACAACTCTCAGACCTTTAATGCCATGTTAGTTTTGCCTACCTTTGACGTCCATATGAATGGAATCACACAAATACGTGCTCTTTGGTATCCAGCTTCTTTTGATCATTTTGATTGTAAACTCCGTCCTTGTTGCTCCACATAACATTTGTTCATTCATTTTCATTCCCTCAGAATGTTCCATTATATTAATAACCTACAAAATATTTATTTTTTCTACTATCGATGGACATCTGAGTTTTCAAGTTTGGGCTATTCTGAATATTGTTATTATGAACACTCTAATACATATCTTTTGGTACACAGTCAAATCCATTTCTTTTAGGCATTTTCCGAGGATTAGAAGTTCTGGGTAACAGTATTAGTAGATATTGCCCATCTGATTTTCAAAATGAATGTACCATTTTATCCTCCTGCCAGCAATGTAGGAGGGGTTCCTCACCAGTTCTTGGTATTGCCAGTCTTATTAATTGTTGTGAGCATGTAGTGTTATCTTTTTGGTTATTAACATGCATTCTCCTAATTACTGATGAGGTTGAACATTTTTTCATGTTTATTGGTCATTTGGATATCTTCTTTTGTGTAGTGCCTGTTCGAGTCTTTTCTCCATTAAAAAAAAAATCTGTTGCCTTTTTGATGTTACTGATTAGTGGGAGTTCTTTACAAATTATGGATATGGGTCCTCCTGTTGAATACACACATTGCAAATATCTTGCCCCACTCTGTGCTTTCTTTCTCTTAATAGTATGTTTTGATGAATGTAAGTTGTGAGTTCTAATGTAGGCCAATTTACCAATCTTTCCCTTTAGGGTTATTGGTGTTTGTGCCCTAAGGTGATGTAAATACTCACTTACGTTAACTTCTAAAAGCTTTATTGTTTTAACTTCTGCATGGAGTTCTACCGTCTACCTGGAATACTTAAAGTGTATAGTGTGAGGTCAGTATTAATTTTTCCATGTGGCTATCCAATTGACCCAGCACTATTTATTGAAAAAAACCTTTTTTTCCTCGTTCTTCTATTAAAAAGACTGCCTTTCCCTATCATACCTCTATCAACAATCAAGTGTCCATATATATGGAGTCTGTTTCTGGACTCTCTATTTCTCCCATTGGTATATTTATCTATTCTTCTGCAATATCATACTGTCTTAATTACATTATCTTTATAAAATGTCTTGATATCATTCACTAGTAAAAAGACCTCTAGGTCTGTTGTTACTATATATTAGACTTTTTCAACATATTTTATGTGTCTTACACACTTGTGTTTTGCATCCTTTTGTATTTTTGTTTTTCAATTTCGATATTTGTTCTTATCTATCTTTCATTAATCACCAATCCTTCAGTTGTGTCTAATTGGCTGTTAAAACTATCTATTGTGTTCTTAATTTCATGTATTTTTCAATCTTAGAAATTCCATTTCATTCTTTTTTTGTAGTTTCCAGTTCTCTGCTAAAATTCTCTATTCCGTATTTGACTTCTTGGACATAATCAGTTATTTTAGAGTCTGGGTATGACTCTGTTCCTGTAATCTGCTTCCCTCTTGATTTTTCAGTTAATTCTTATCTTATATATCTATTATTTTTGTTGGAAAACTTTTCAAGGGCTAGTCTATTTTGGCTCACTTTTATACCTAGGGCATAAACCTTCGGGGAGATCCCAGCCAAAAGTCTGGGGTGTTTTCAAAGGTATTCCTACTTGGCAGACCCTAAATTCTAGTTTTGTTCTTCTAGCCCATGAATCTGCTGAAAGCTTTGCTTAGCTTCCTAGCTGCTCCACATCATCTTTGGTATTAACAAGGGGTCAAAAGGAAAACTTGAATCCAATGTTGGGCTCACATAGCCAGGCTTCCCTTCTCTGTGGGATCTTGGCCCATCAAGTCCTTGCTGCCTTGCTAGCTCCATGACTCCTTCAAATAAATATTTATACATATATACACACATACACATGGTCTAGATTTTATAGTTATTCTCAGTCAGAGGATTGGTTTGGAACAAACGAACCACCAATAGCCGAAGTAGAAATTCTCTTCCTGTGTTCTTTAGCCCACATGGAGTTATCTCATTCTTTTGAATAGTATGGATATGCCATATTAATTTATTCTTTCTCCTATTGCTGGGCATTTAAATCATTTTTAAGCAGTCTTGCAATTAAAGATGATTCTGCAGCATACAATCATGGAGTTAAATCTCTACACGCTTGAACAGAGAATATCTACATAATAGAGCTGTGGAAGTGGAATTATTGGGACAAAATTTTGTTTTGTTTTCCCCAAATTTTCTCTCTAAAGACTGTACTATTTTACACTTGTGTTCACGCTTCATGAGCGTTCCATTTTCCCATGCTCCTACCAATTCTGAATGTCATACATCTTTTTATTTTTCCTATCCAAATGGGCAAAAATTGTTATTGCTTTTTACTTCTGATTGTTTTCTCACTGATTACCAGTGAGGGTCAATATATTTTGTTTGTTTGTAATTTAATTTTTCTTTCTTCATGTATTACCCTGATATATCATTTTTTCCACCTTTAAAATTGAATTGTCTATTTCTTATTAAAATATAAGAGTACTTTATATATGATAAAAGTTGTGTATCTGTCACACAGGCTACAACCATAGTTTCCCTTCCTGTGGATCATATTTTAACTTTGTTTATGTCATATAGAAGACTTAAATTTTCTTTTATGGCTTCCAAATTTTGGATTTGTTTAAGAAAGACTTCTCTATCCTCAATATTATAAAGAGAATATAAAATAATATAATGTGTTCTCTTCTAGTGTTTTATTGTTTTGATTACTCTGTATTAATCTTTCATCCATCTTGAAATTATGTATGAGTATGATGTGAGGTAGGAGTAAGTTTGTCCTCCCCACCCCATATTTTCTCAGTGGAACAGTAGTCTACATTTGCTCCCCTGTTTTGAAATGCCACAATTTTGATATGCCATTTTATCATGAACCAGAATTCCATATGCTCATGGGTCTATTATTCTCATTTTTGCCTTTAAAATAGCTCCCTAAGTGATTCTGGTACAGTTGGGCCATATACTGACTTTAGGAAGCCTCTGGTTCTAATGTGGTCATCCATTTGATTTTTGCATACTCTTAAAATATTTTGCCAAATATTGCTAAGTCCAGCAATAAGCTCTTTCATACGAATTCAGAAAGTAGTATATGAATGAATCCATACAAATGAATGTTTTTTTTTTTCAAACCAAAATAATTTCTGAGTAGTTGAATTCAAAAACTGCCATTTTAAAGTGCTCAGTTTGTACCTTAAATGATCTGCCCCCAGGTGCAGGCAGCTCTATGCCCTCTGTTTCTTCTGAACTCTCTCTCGAAAGGGAAAGTCACATTTCAGCAAAAATATTCTGATTTGGTCATCCCCAAAAGATGGAACAACCTGGCAATTAGAGGCGAGCTGAGCTACCTACAATCACTCTAAAAACCTATACCCACTCCTCCGCCCCGGGTAGCTAAGCTCTTACCTGAGCTACTGACTTTATGAAAGAAATCAATAAAAGCCACTGAATTATACACTTGAACTTGGTGAATTGTATGGCATGTGAATTATATCTCAATTAAGCTGTTTAAAAATCAAAGAAAGAAGAAAAATGAGAAAGAAAGAGAGAGAGAGGAAGGCAGGCATAAACATGCCCCACTTTCCACCCAACCCCTTGCTGACAACTTCTGTTTATTTCTGGAACAATCAATCTTCAGAGACACTCAGTGTTTGACACAGATGACGTCACACCAAGTACTTTTCCTTCTCCTGGGCTCCTCTAATATTCGTGTTCTTCCATTTCTGTTTTGGTTCTTACCCCATCTCCCTTACTATAGTTACTCGAGTACTTGATTGTCTCCTCCATGAGACAGTAAGTTCCCCCAAGGCACACACTGTGCCTTATCCATCTCAGTATATCTAGTGTGGCTCAGGTAGGCCTTGAGTTCAGATTTTCACCCAGAATTTCTTCCTTTTGTCAGTAGTCAAGAAAAATCTGAATTTCATGTGACTCCCTTCTCCTTGTTCTCTAGATGATATTAGAATAGGCAAACTGCCATGGCAAACATGTTCAAACAAGAGAGAGACCAAGAACAGGAAAGACTGGCATCCTACCCACCATAACCCAGTGCTAATTGATCACTGTCCCCAAACACCAACAGACGAATGAACAGAGCAGGCACTGGAGGACAGAGGCCTCCTCTGCAGGCCCAGGCTCGACCCACCACAAGCTGTGCAGCTCTGCAAGCAGTAGAACCAAAGGAGAAGTAGCAGGGAAAAGCCCACGCACCATCTCAGTCAGTTTCTTCTCCTGGGCCTGCATGACAGTGCAACGCCCTTGCTGGCCCTTTTCTCTCTTCCCCTGTCTTTGCCAGTTGTCTTAGGCATCATCCTTTCTTCTTGGATCTCAGATATGAATTGATCTGTCCATATTTGGCACTATTGTTTTTTCTTTCTTATCTGGGAAAAATATTTTTTTCCTGATTATGAAAGCAATAAAGTTTACTATGGAAACATTGCTAAATAAATTATAGTCTTATTCTAATCACCCAGAGAAAACCAGTTGTTAATGATTTGTTGAGAATTTTTGAGAGCATTTTCTATGCATAGTTAAACATTGAGATTACATGATCTATAATTTTTTGTCACCTCACATTTTTTACTCATCAGTGTATCATGAACACCTTTTTAATCAATACATAAACATCTGTAGCATCATTGTTATTAGGTGTACCATAATTGACTTAATAAGTCCCCTCTTATTAGACACTTAGGTTGTTTCTAATTTTTTACTATTATAAATGATACTGCAAGGAACATTGCTTTAGCTAAACCTTCAATCATGTATTTTCACGACATGTAATTATTGTTTTTCTCATTCCTAGGAATTTTTTGACGTTTGGCCAGTCCTGATGGGTGAGGCTCCACCTTACACTGGCCCCAGGACTCCAGATGGAAGGGTAGGTCTCTCTCTGGCAGATTCAGTATGATCAAATGTTGAATGAAATGAAAATGTCAGGCACTGTAGACCCTGCTGATGTTTTTTTTATCACTTGAATATTTATCTTCTCTGGGTTGGGTTTTCTCCTTTGAAGTTATGGTAATTCCTTATAATTGTCAAGCCTTGTAATTTGCAAGTGGTTTTTTTTAATGTCTTGCCAGAGTTTCACAGTAACCTGGTGTGGCTGACCAAGAAGGAATCAATATTCTCATTTCACAGAAGAGAAAAAAGCTGAAGAATTCACCCAGTAGTTCAGAATTATAGACAATTAGAGCTAGAAATATCCTTAATATCTAATTGAGAGTATATAAATTGGTAGCCAGAAGGTCAATTCGAGCCAATAGATTAACTTGTTGGCTGCATACATTTACAAATCTATCTTTTTACTTAAAAATTTTTTTTGAATTGGTAGCTTAGCAATTAAAAATCAAGATATTTCCCATAAATATCTATATTCTCGGTTTCTTTTAAAAAGGTAGAAAATCTGTCAAAATTGGACCCACAATCCCGCAGGGTTAATTCAATTGGAGCTGAGTATCGGCTGTCTCTTTGGAATGTGGCCTGAGCTCTCTAGTTTGCCACAGTCTCTCCTCATCACTCCCTCTTGTGTATACTCGGCCCCCTGCTTTTGTTTATGTTTCTATTGGGCCTATAGCACTTGAGTTTGTTATCTCTGGTCTCATACCATTGCTTCATTTTAAAGGTGAAGCACAAACACTTTAGAGAAGCTAAAATGATACAGGTGGGGATGTGATGATGATGCAGGGTAAACAGACTTAGCACTCAAATGGCCTATAGCACCCATAGAATGACTGAATGATCTTAGCTGAGGCCAGACAGGATAAGCAAGCAGCAGAGTCATCCCCTGAATTGAGTTTTAGTCCAGTGCTCTTCCCCACAAGCTCTTTTAGCCTATCCGAAATTTCTGCTAGGAGGCTTGATCCCACCCAGCCCACCTTAACCCTACCCCAAATAAAGGGCTATGTGTGTATGTGTGTATGTGTGTATGATAGACTTTATTTAGTCTTAATTCAAATTCTTGCTTATGAGTTTCATATACACACCTGAAAATATTTTAACCTTGGAATCTACGTGGTCTGCTGTGCTATATCCAAAGTGACCTTTATAACCTGCTGTTGTCCAGTTTCAAACTACTCTTTTACCCACACAATTTTGTGATTGCATTTGGGATGACTGACTCTTCAAGGAGTGTATCATGTGCCACTGTCAAAAACGATTTGGGGACACCTTTCCTTTTGAAGTACAGCTTTTTATGTTGACAGTGCTGACATGTTACCACTGAGTTTTTTCTCCAATTACCATATGAGCTGAACATGTATCTTCTCAAAATTTACAAGGGAGAACTAGAATAGAGATCACCATAGCTTTCAGACACCACCAACTTCAGTTAACTTCAATTTCCTTAGCAACTCTGATATTCAGCTCCCTGAGCTGAGTCTTGAGGTTAGAGGTCACCTCCAACTCCAGGACGGCCAGAGAAATGTTGGGCTCTAACTAATCTGTCTCTTCACCTTCAAGCACCCCAGTCTTTAAAATTGAACTGAACAGGACCTTTTCTCACTGAGTGCCAGCCCAGGAAGAGCTGCCCATCATTTGATCAATTCAAGAAGTTTTGGTTTACTGAGGTGACTAACACACTCATGGTTAAGACTTTTCTTTCCCAAAATCTTCTACCCCTCAGATAGTAAGAGCTCAGTCAGTCCTTGCAAGAGTATGAGGCATTACGTTGTGACAGAAAAGGCCAGAAGGCAAAAGACTTTGGTTTTGGTTGGTTTTTAACTTGTAGGATGAACTTGGTCAAATAACCCCTTGGGTCTCTGACTTTCCCATCTATGGGGCACTGTGACTGAACTCATCTCCAAAGTCCGTTCCAGGTTTAGGACACAGCTAGTGAGGAAAACATACATAGGCCTGAGCTTGGGCCAGACACAGCATGACAGGATTAGTCAAAAGCGGATCTTCTGAAAGGAGCATGGGCTTGGAGGAAGGAGCATGGGCTTGGAGGAAGAAAGCCTGAGTTCACATCCCTGCTCCACCAGCCAGGTGTGTGGCCTTGGGGAACCTCTCTAAGCCTCACCTTCCTCATCTGTAATGTCTGACCTAGTAGTACCCTGGGAACTAAAGGAAATTACATGTTGATACACAGTAGGCACTCCAGTCTCATGGCTACCTGGCTTGAATCACTCTCTCTGCCAGGAACTTTACCTGGATTATGTCATTCACTCTTCTTCTTCTGTTTGTGAAGGAGGTATCTTCATTTCCCCTCATTTGATAGTTGAGAAGATTGAGGTCTGGAGGGGTCAAATCATTTGCACAAATTCAAACCCCAGATGCTTTCTTTTCTGGTAGCTGGTTACAGTCATGCTTTTCAACATTCCCTTTGCCTTCTAACATCACTCTCACACTTTATCTGCCACATTCACATTAGAAATACAGCTTTTGTCTGGATTTTGACCAATTAACTTCCCCAAATCTTGGGTTTAAAGCTCCGCAATAGCAGCTACACCTCACTTCATCTCCTTTTAAAAATAAAGTGTTGTACATGTGTATTTTAATTATTAAAAAGTTATACAGGCTAATTAGGCTTTTCGGTGAAAAAAAATATATAACACTTATTTTAAAACTAGTATATTTCCATGCACAGTGATTTGGCTAGGGCTGTATTTGTGGCTCTTTCAAAGACCCTTGTGTTACAGCCTTAGCTGCTCTGGTGGAAGGTAACAAAAGTGCTCTTTGGTGGCTCAGTTTTGACTTTCCAAAGGCTGGTGAATTCCTACATTAATATGGCCTTGATGGCAGCTTGACTGAGCTACAGTATATGAAAAAAAGCCCTATTTACCTAAAGCACACTGACCTTTTTGTGCTTTCTGTGAAAGCAAATTGATTCTCCTGTGGGTTTCAAAAAACATGTTCATTTCTAACCTTTCTAAAAGAGTCTCATGACTACCCCTGGACAGGGCAGCCTGCAGGGCCCACGGAGCCAGCAGCTTGCCTGGGGCTGCAGTCAGCATCCCATGCCCAAAGACAGATGGCCCTAACACAAAGACCCGAAGAAGGTCGAGAAGGTCATAGAAGTTAGCCTCCTCCTCCTCCCAACGTGGAAACTTAGCTCTTCCAAAGCCCCAGCAGATAATTTGGTCTCTTTGCTTTCTAGAACTGCCTACGGGTTACAACTTCACTTCTAAAAAGTGTTCTTAGCACAATTTGTTTATATTTATTGAAAAAGTAATGCATGAGCACAGTGAAAAGCTCACACTGTACAGAAGGGAACAACACAGAAATCCAGCCTCCTGAGACGGGTTAGCAGTCAGGAATGTCTGTGGGTATCCAGATGTTCTTGGATATGTAGATGTATTCGACTACCTCCACCCTCAACAAATGTGATGATTTCATTTTGTGTCTTACTTTTCCCACCTGCCTGTGTTTTGACATCTTCCCTATCAGCACAGATACAACTTCATCGTTCTGGAGACATGCACAATATCCACTGTACACAGTCACTCAATTTGTTTAACTACTCTCCTAACGATGGCCATTACATTGTCTCCAGGCTTTTTAAAGCAGTCTGGCTGAGACCCCCGGATGAGGCAAATGATGCTTTTACCTATGTCTGGGAGTATATCTATAGGATCCGTCACTATAATGTGGAATTACTGGGTCAAAGAATATGTGCATTTTAATCTTTGAGGGATATTCCCTACCATCCAACTACAATCTCAGAATTATAGCTGGGAGGGGCTTTAGGGATTATCCAGTCCAATTTTTAAACATCTCTGATTGTCTTAGAACCCTAGACTTCCACAATGGCTGCCTTGGCCAGAGATGAGGGTCTCTATGTACTCAACTCTGCTGCCATTAGGGCGGTTCTACTTTCATCCGCTTTATATGATTAGATCAAATGCTTTGTTTGGGGAAGGCGTTCTGCTGCTTAACAGCATCAACAAACACCACTGATTTTGCAGCTGGGGGAACTGAGGCCCAAAGAGTACTCATGGTAAAACCAAGAGTAGAGCATGAGTCTTCACACTAGATCTAGTTTCAGCTCCATTTCATCACATGGTAGGGTTCATCTAGTCTCCACTTGGATGCTTCCTATTCGAGGGAGCTCACATCTACCCTGGGCCCGCTGACGTCTTTAGAATAGCTCTAGCTTCTGTCTCCTGTTAAGTTAGAGTGTACTTCTTGGAAGGGTTCAGTCACCGTAGCTGCTGCCAATGCTGGTTGTTGAGGAGCAGAGCCTCTCTCGCATAGGCCTGAAGAAAGTCATGATCTCCTGTCAACCAAATGGACCTTCAGACAACCTTGATTGGGTCAGGAATTTTCTTTGTAGAGTTGCTGAGTCAGGAGGCAGAGTGGGGCCCAGGCGTTTACATTTAAATCTCTAGAGCATTCTCAGAACACCTGTAGTAAAGGAACAGGTTGGTTTTTTTTTGTTTTTGTTTTCGTTTTTAATTTCTAATCCATTTGGACTGGAAATTTTCAAAATGAAAAATAAAAAAACTAAAAAGACGTACAAAATATAAGTCTTCCCATTTTTTTTTTATTAGTTTCAACAGATCTAACTTAGTCAAACTGCTATAAAAGCTTCTACATGCCAACTCTCAATGTTTATTTTTATCTCATCAAGGAATGGCCACAAATAGTTTGCAGATAGGTATCAGTCCAGGGACCACACTTTAAATAGTTCTGTTCCAGGTGAGAGTGATGCAGAGAGCAAAACACTGCTTTAAGTTATTAACCTTAAGTGACATAGTAAAACGAACATGGAACATAAAAGTCAAGGTTCTGGTCCTGGCTCACTCTCTTACTGTCCTTTCCTCTCTCTGGGTCTCATTTTTCTCATTTTTTAATGGTTGCTAACTTGCCTGTCACACCTGGGAGTTCAAATAAGGTGATGGAATTTTCCATGGAGCACTACCAGTTAGGAAGTCATGTCATTGGACAGATTTATTCTAAGAGTGAGAACTTTAATGGTGCAAGGAGGTGGGAGGAATGAAAGAGTTGGAAAGCGAGTTAGGAGGCATGAGGCACGATTGAGAAGACAAATCTGGAAGAGCTGACATAGCAAGGAAGGCAGTTGAGTGGTAGGAATGAATGAAAAAGGGCACTGTGTCCATGGAGCTGAGCCCTACATGGAGAATGGCTGGGTTGACAGTGATTCTGAAAGGAACAAGAACTTCCATTTTAACTCCTTTTCTCCCTAAACTTGAGCAGCTGCTTTCTCCCTTACTTCTTGTACTCAAACTCTAGATACCCTTGGAACACTTCCTATCCCTCTTTCCTGCCCTGGATCCCAGCCCCTGTTTGGCTACTGTAGGCTGGGTCTAAGGAGCACACAAAATCCTGAGTTAGCTGAAAACTGAATGGTCTTCAGAGGCAGCTGGAACACAACCTTAGAAATTCAGGCTGGGGCTTCTGAAAAACCCTAGGGGCACGCAGGAAAGAATAAGGCCTGTGTCATAGACACACTCCTTCTGAAGTTCTCTCTCAGATTCTGAAGGTACATATTTCTCTCTTTTGCCTAGGAAATCAACTTTTACAAGGTCATTGACTACATCCTGCATGGCAAAGAAGACATCAAAGTAATCCCGTAAGTCAGATGGCCGTACTTCACTTCAAGTGGACAGGGAATGTCACCCTACCATGTGCCCGAAGGAAAATGAGAGTCAGAATATTTGTAAGCATTGGCCGCCACAGTATATGCCATCTGAATTAATAAAGAGGAAAAATGAATAATAAATGCATGCTTTATCAAACCAAAAGAAGGCAAAATAAAAATTTAGAAAGGACAGAAAGCGTGTGGGAAATGTACAAAGTGAACATTAGATGATATTTAAATCCAAATATATCAGTAACTTCTCTAAATGTAAATCAACTGAATATTCCAATTAAATGACAAAGATTGCCAGGCTGAATAAGTAATTAATCTCTCATATTTCATTGATTCTAAGAAGCACAGTTTTCTACTTCTTGCATTTCCGAAATAGAATCAATGACATTGTATAATTGCTGTCAGCCAGACAGTAGTCAGATATAGTTGTTATTGCCTACCTATGCATGCACTTGGTCATAACCATTCATATAGCTATGTCTTCAGGTGAGTTACATGTGTTAGTTGTATCCATATTGAATTTAATTGTCATATAAAGCAACTTAAAGAGATTATATTATGATGCAGCATTGAAACCAAAAGTTGGTTTGAATGGCACAAAAAGACACGAAAAAAGTATAAAATATGATAAAAATCTATATCTAAATTCTGAAAGAGCTCTGATGGTATTAATAAAGTAATAATTATAAGTTCAAAGAACATTGCATTACAGATTAATGGGCAACATTTTATCTTTCTCTGTTGCATATGAAAAATAGTTTGTCAAAGAACTCCTAGAGTTCCTAGATATGAAGAAATACTGTATATCCTGTTTACGAGAAATCTATCTACAAGATAAGAATACAGAGAGATCGACAGTAAAAGAATGAAAAAAGATTTACCATGAAAATGCTAATCGAAAGAAAACTGAAGTAACTATAATAGTATCAGATAAAAATAGACATGTCAAAGAGCATTAGTCAAGTTAAAGATAGTCACTTTTCGATGGTAAAGGTGTCAATTTGTCTTGATATTACAGGGAGATGTTACAATTATAAATTTGCATACACTTAATAACATAGCCTCAAAAATAAAAGCAAAAGCCGACAGAAATATAAGAAGATATAGACAAATCTATGTTTGCTAATTGATATGAGAAGCAGACTAAAACAAAAAAAACAGAATATAGACTATTTGAATAACACAATTAACAAACTTAATTTAATGGATACACATACACACACACACACACATATATAAATGCATACATGTGTATGTATATATAAATATAACACAGCATCTTATCTCCCAAACTATAAAATATTCCTTCTTTTCAAGCATACATGTGACCATGTATTTACATTACATTAGTTGTTGATATAATGGGCCATAAAAGCAAACCTCAATACATTTCAAAAGATTGAAATTATACAGAGAATGTCCTCTGATCGCAATGAAAATATGCTAGAAACTATAAGAAAAGCTAATTAGAAAAATCCCAACATACAACTAGAAAACTAGGAAACATTCTTCTGAAAAAAAAAAAATACATCCACAAATAACCCATGGGTAAAAGAATAAATCAAAGGAAATTAGGATATTTTCTGAACGGAAAAATAATGAAGATATTACATATCAAAACCTATGAGAAGAAGTAAAATTGTACTTAAGGTGAAATTTACAGCCTTAAGTGTGTATATTTACATATATATTTGTATATTTATAGTAATATTTATAATCTAAATATAATATTTATAATAGAATAAATATGATGATATTTATAATATATTTTAATAATATATTATATT
This sequence comes from Pteropus medius, assembly GCF_902729225.1. Lineage (NCBI taxonomy): Eukaryota > Metazoa > Chordata > Mammalia > Chiroptera > Pteropodidae > Pteropus > Pteropus medius. The sequence continues at coordinate 17,754,322 of NW_024349802.1, read as the reverse complement.
TATAATATAATATTTATAATAATATGTGTATTTATATACATATTAGAAAAGAATAAAAGCTTAGAAAGTAATGAACTATGTACTCACCTGTATCAGTCAGGGTCCCAACAGAAAATAAGTGTCATATTCAAATTAGGATATTTCAAGGAAGGTTTATTACGAAGGAACAAATTACAGAGGGGTGGGTGGAGTGAAAGAAACCACAAGAGAATGTGCTAGTAGTGGTGTTGTTATAAACACTCCTGGGCCCAAAGGTAGTTTCTAGAACCTGGAAGGAGACAGAGTCATGTAGAGTCACTTTAAGAGGAGCATTGCTCTTCAGTCAAAGAACATAGTGAACCCAAAGCAACCTTGCCGGGAGAAACCTAAGGAAATAAATAACCCAACCCATTGCTCTCCCCATTGGGCCAAAATCAGCCAGAAGTCAGAAGGCCAGGAGCCCTGTCGATGTAGTCGATACAGATGCGCCTCAGCGGACAGAAAGGAGCAGGTTAGAGAGTGGATCTGCAGGGGCAGACAGAAGCTATTCATCACATTATCTCAATAAATTAATAACAAATGAACAAAAATAAATCCAAAGAAAATAAAGATCGGCCCAGAAATTAGCAAAGTAGAAAAAGGTAAATGATGAGCAAATCTGGCTCCTCAAACAGTAATAAAATTGACAAATTTCTGGCAAGACTGAGCAAGAAAAATAGAGAGAAAAATCAAATCAACTGTATCGGGAATGAAAAGGGAGAATAAATTATAATGACACAGACATTGAAAATATAACAAGAGGATATTATGCCAAAAAATTTAAAATCTAAATGAAATGGGCCAATTGCTAGGAAAATAAAACATACTGAATACAAATCAAGAAGAAATAGAAAACTGTAATAGTCTTATAGCAATAAAATAAACCCAAATCTTCCCACAAAGATACTACAAGCCCAGAGGCCTTCAGCGGTGAGTTCTACTAAATACTTAAGAAAGAAATAATGCAATTTTCATACAAATTATTCAAGAAAATAGAAAAAAAAGTGGCTAGTATAAAATTGATATCACAACCTATCAAGGGCTGTATGAAAAAGGAAAATTCAGACCAAGCTCGCTTATGAACCTAGATGCAAATATCCTAAATAAATTTTAGCAAATAATAACTACAAAGGATTATACATCATGATTCAATTAGATTTATTCCAGGAATGCAGGATTGGTTTAACATTTTAAAAAAATCATTCAATATAATTTGCCACATTAAGAAAAACATGACATAATTGTCTTCATAGATGAGAACTTTCTTTATCTTCTAAAAATAATTTTTTTAAATGTCAGAAATACTAAGTATTGACAGAGACATGGAGCAAAGGAGACTCTAATATACCACTGATGGGAGTAAAAATTGGTACAACCTCCTTAGAAAAGAGTTTGGCCTTATCTAGTAAAGTCAAAGATATGCATATCTTATGACCCAGAATTTCTACTCTTCAGTATATACCATGTAGAATTGAGAGCACATTTACACCAGACTGGTCATAGCCTCACTGTTTATATGAACGTCACACTAAGGGGAAATGTCCACCAATAGTTGAGAGGATAAATTGTGCTAAACAGTCATATGAGGGAAAACTCAAAGTCAATAAAAAGAAAGAATTACATCAACATGAAAAAGAAGCCAAATAAATATATATATTATATGATTCCATCCAAATGAAGTGGAAAAATAGGCAAGATTAAACTATAGGGTACCAGAAAGCCTACTTAGGTGGTAAAACTACATGAAAGCAAGAATATCATTTATAACATCTGAACAATGGTTGCCTTTGGGGCTAGGGAGAAAGCTGCCATTGGGAGGGGCAGGTCAGGGGTCTTTAAGGTACAGACAAGGTTGTTCTTGATGTGAGTATGGTTTCACAGATGTTCATTTTCAAATGATTGATGAAGATTTTAATGCATTTTTCTACATGTATATTTTCCCTCATAGTAAACAGGTAAAGGATAATAATTCCAAAAATTGTAATATTGCTGTGAAAAATAAATAAGCATGTAAAGTGCCTAATTTAGTGCTCGGTAGGTGATAAGAGCTCACCATAGATGAGTTTCCCCACACTCTCTCTGGTATTAAGCTGACTCTCTCTATATAAGTATTAATAGAGGAAAATGATGGTATCTGTTTTTGCTCAGCAGCCAATAACAATCTGTTGAATGAATGCTGTCTCTTTTCTTGGATAGTCAAACTCAGTATGCAGTCAATAAAATGTAGTTATCATATTGTCTCAGTGTCTAAATTTGGACATTCAGATGCTTAGTCAAGACTTGGGGCTCGTTCAAGTATAGTGAATATAAGTGGGTGTTGGGAGCACCAGAGGGTATAGAGATGGCAAAGACCCAGATTCAAGTTTTTAGTCCAACTGTCCTTACAGCAAAAGTTACCATTTGTCTTTGGTCTCTACAGGAATCCACCTCCTGACCACTGGGCTTTAGCAAGTGGTCTCCCCACTTATGTTGCACAAAATGGCCTGGTAAGTAATACAACCTTGAAAGGGGAGAGTTGAGTCAGGTAGAAGAATGAAAGGATTTCAGATCGAGAGAGTGGAAAAAATGATGAGAAGTGTGGATCTCTAAGAGCCTGATTCTCTCGTTTCTCAATTCACTTCACGGTTGGTTCATTCAAGGAAAAGAACAGAGAATTGACATTTGAGAAAATATGAAGTACACGGAAATAATCTTTAGATGGAAAGGTGCATAGTCTCACTGACAAATAAAGATACTTATACATATGTCAGGGACAAAGTCATGACTGTTTGGTCTTCCAGGCTCACCATGGACTAAGTCCTACCCTCTCATACCAGAGACTTAGCTGCCATTCCCAACCCCTCATCTCTACTACATTTCCAGCCATACCATGTACAGCAGAGCTCAAATGCTCTATCTCCCACCATGCCCCACCCACTCGGGGTCAGCATACCCTATCTCAGAGAGAAGGGTCATGTCTGTTAGCTGCACATCACCTCTATGTTTGAGCCTAGTTACCTCTATGTCATTCCCCAGTCACAGAAACAGAAGGAAGGTTCAGAGGAATCTGGAGACCCAGGAGAGAGCTATCTGCATGGTAGAGTAAAGTGGTCCAATGTTCAGAAAAGGAATCTGGCAATATACAGCCAGAGCTACAACACTTTTTATTTCTTATTCTGCTTTGGGGTTTATACCCCAAGGAATAATCCCTTTCAAAACAGAACCAAATGCAATTGATTCAAAGATGTTTAGAGTAGCAATATTTACATTAATAAAAAGGAAAAACAGGACACAACCCAAATATGCAACAAGAGGAGGACAAAAAACAGGACACTGTACAACTATTAATAATTATAAATTGTAGCCTTAACTTTTTCAAAGCTTGGAAGTGACTCAGGAGTAAGGCAAATGGCAAGAAGTAATTTATCAGGTAGTTTTTCTGTCCACTAGTCTCAGTTAATAATTCAAAATCATCTTGAGCATGTCTACTAATGAAAAGAATGTGAATGCCTTGGGCAAGGACACAGTGTTTCTGAAATAACATGCGACGCTTCGCCAAGTACTCTACAAGCTTAATTACAGCTCCATTATTCTTATTCACGGTTTTCAGATTTGCAACATCATGAATGCGCCTGCAGAGGACTTTTTTGAATTCCAGGTAAGTCATTTTAAATTTTTTCTCTTAGTCATATGATATTTTTCCCCCCAAAGAGGATTAGAATACATTAGAATCCATCTACTTTATTGAAAAGCAGACTCAGCAAAGTAAAAACATGAGTAGAAAAAGTTCTGTGTGCATGGAAGTGGGGAGAGAGTTAATTTGGTGAATTCCAAGGCCCTATTTGGTTTTAACATTCACATCCTTTGCTTTCTGGCCTCAAAACCCTTGCTCATGCTGTTCTCTGCCCAACCGTCATGTCCTGCCCGAATCCCCTCCGCCCCTCAGTAACAACCTCAACTGCTAGGAAATTTTGATAAAGTTTTAATGTGCTTTACCTGGCTGAATATAATTTCTGCCTCCTTGGGATTTTCATGGAATATTGTTTAGTATTCCATTTGATTTTGTTTGTTTTGTCTTTTTCACAAATGTTTATGGAGGGCATCCTCCACACCAGGCATAAGCACAACGCTACACTGGTTACATTGGTGGACTAGACAGGTGTAGTCTTCGTCTCCATGGAGCTCACGATCACATGGAGGAGAGGCATGTGGGGCGCTGGTCAGGAGAAAAGCCAAGGGATGGAAGAGGGAATCTCTCAGGGTGGGCCTGACTTAATCTGGGAGGAATCAAGGAACATGTCCCTGAGAAATTATGTTTGGCAGTAAAGAAAGGAAAGATTTCAAAAAAGAGAGGGCTTGATGGGAGTAACTAAAGTAGGTCAATGAATCTGTGTGAGAGACTAAGGAGGAGAGTGGCAGGGGGAGATTCTAGAGAGGCAGACAGAGGCCAGATCACACAGGGCCTGACAGGCCAAACCAAGGAGTTTCTCTTTCTTACTGTATTTCCTTTACTTCATCTTTTATGATCAATCCTTGTCTTTTAAACTACTCCTCTCAGCAAAATATTATCTTCTTTTGGTTGAGGGTTGGGTTTTATCTTTCTTGACATCGTCAGCTCTAGGTGTTCTGTTAATATTTGTTGAGTTTTGCATGCTAGGCATAAGAAAAATAGATCATTAGCAATCAGGAAATAATTAAGAAGGGAATAAAATCAACTGCTGGAAAAATTAGTGAATTACTTTTTTTTACTCTTTAAAGAACATTATGAAGTTGCTCTGAGAAAACATACTTCCAAAGTTAGAATTGTATGTCTGTGTCGTGATTTTGACCTTATCAGTGTGACAAGCCAAAACTGTTGCTAAGAGTTGCTACTCTGATTAAAACTATGACAGAACTTCGTCTTTACCCAAGTCATCCAATGAATTACAGTTTACCCACATTAGTAAATCAAATCTCATCTTGTTTTTATTCCCTCTCCCACTCATCTTCCACGAAGTAGCTTGAGTGATTTTGTCAACACATAGGTTGTATCGAGTAACTTCCCTGCTTAAAAATCTTTAATGTTTTACCATTTCACTTTCAATAAAATCTGTCTCCATGTCATGACTTTCAGAGGGATGGAATTCCCTGAACGCTAGGTAGAGAGTTGGAGGAAGGCAGGTCTTGAACTCATTTCCTGACCAGTAGTCCTGTGCTTGTTGCGTGATATTCTATATTCCTCTGGGGACACTCTTTGACCAGGTTCTGAGTTCCAGTGTTACTTAAATATTAACAATTATCATCTCCCCACCTTAAGAATCTTGGAACTTTCAAACTGGAAGACTCCAACTCCAGGAAGCCTTCCTTGACTTCTTTCTCTCCTCTGGCTCCCACAGTACCATAAAGAACTTCCCACATGTGGTATAATTGCTCATTTACCTTCCAGATTATGAGCAACCTGAGGACAACATCTGTACCTTATTTGCCTTGGTTTCCCCAGCTCCTAGCTTAGTTCTTTGTACATTGTAAGATGTGATGAATCAGTGGGAAAAGAGTCTAGAGATTATCTCATCCAGTTATCCCCATTTTATAAGTGACAGATGGGAAGTGACAAAGGGCATCTTATGATTGATCAGGAAATTTCGCCTCTATTTTCCCATTTGTTCCATGATGCGCATACTCTTACTCCTGTCCTCATCCACAGATGAGAATATTGAGGCCCACAGAGATAAAATGACATGCCAAAGTAACACAGAAAGTCAGATCGAGAGACAAAGGCGCAGATTATATCTACATGATTAATTCAAAGTTATAAGAATCCCCAATATGGCCCCTTCTAAGCCCATCAACACTTATATCTGAAAGGGGAACACTAGGTCTCCAGACTGTTCATGCACTTCATTATATCCCCAACTGCCTGGCACATAATGGCCTTGACATCTGAGGGATGAAAACAATATACTATCTGGTTCAAGGAGCTCCGACCAGATGGGCTCTCTGCTCAGGGTGTTTGGTGACTAAACCCATGCAAAATCCAACAAGTCTGTCCTCTTGCTGCCACCTCCTCCAGTCAGGGTCACGACACAGCATGAAGTCCATCACTGCTGCCTCTAGTCTGGTACCCGAGGAAAACTACTCTGGTTCTTCTCTTGTAGAAAGAGCCTCTGGATGAATCTGGATGGATGATTAAAAATGTCCTTTCTATGCCAATTGTGAACAAGAAGGAAGAAATTGTTGGGGTGGCTACATTTTACAATCGCAAAGATGGTAAACCTTTTGATGAAATGGATGAGACCCTCATGGAGGTAGGTTTGCAAGGTCTCTTGTTATTAAGATTCAGAGATTCAGACTCTGTTTGCAACAAGCTGGACCTCCAGAGCCACGTGGTGGGTCCCTGGCTTGCTGCTGCCCTAACTGGCGGAGAGGTGGGGAGCCCACCTGTAGAAACTACTCTGACTCAGCCGACTTTCTTTGCCCTCACTTCTGCACTGCCTGACATATGTTGTCAGAGATATCCACATTCCATTTTTAGAAAATTAATAAACCTATTTTTTAGAGCAGCTTCAGGTTCACAGCATAATTGAGAAAAAAGTGCAAGTTTCCTTCTACCTCCTGTCCCCACATGCATACAACGCATTCCTTTTTGTGAAGTTGTTGTGCATAAGAATGAAGCTTTATGTGTGTTAGTGCTTTATTGAAAGTGCATTCCCATCCATTATTTTATCTTATCCTCACAACACCTCTTGAGAAGAGCAGCACATGGCTTAGCAAATCCATTCGATAGCTGAGAAAGTGGAAGCTTAGAAGGTCGTGCCTAAATTATCGAGGCAGGATCAAACCTGGATGTTCTGTTCTGCCTCTGATCCTTCCTTTTTTTTTTCCCCCTAGTCTTTAGCTCAATTCTTGGGCTGGTCTGTCTTAAATCCTGACACCTATGAGTCAATGAACAGACTTGAAAACAGGAAAGATATTTTCCAGGAAATGGTAAAATATCACGTGAAGTGTGACAATGAAGAAATCCAGGAAATCCTGGTAAGTAAAGTCCTTTTCTTGTTCCTGCTCTAGCAGACACTGTGCCCTGGTGATATGGCCAGAGTGAAGTGAGACTTAAAGCTCCGTGAGGCAGAGATGAGGGGGAGGGATGGGCTTGTTCCCCGCTTTATCCCTCTGCCAATCACAGGGGTACTGTGGGCCCTCAAGTTGAATGGATGAATGAATGGATCAACGAGGGCCAAAGAGTCATACATAATGGTTGCTCTGTGTGGCTTGAGGACAGCTATCCCTTGTAGGATCACCATAGTCTTGGGACCAATCCTTGGCTTACCAGATAGAGAAACTCCATTTTTCATTGTGCTCAAGACCAACTTGGTACTGCAATGGAGTCAACCAACCACCGCCCCTGCTGAGAGGAAGCTCTGTCTGACTGACCAGTGGACAATGGTCAGCTTCTCAGAGACTCCTTCCTTGGAGTCAGCTCACTTGGAAGAGCCAGTCAGGTCACAGAGGAGTTTGGTGAGCAAAGAAGTATGATAGAGGGGTTAGAGGTTAGTAGAATGCCTTCACATAATTTCATTACTTTACAGTTTATAAGACAATTTCATACTTATGATATCATTTGATGCTTACTACAGCCCAGTAGGGTGGGCAGGCTAAGGATTTCTATCCCCATAGTAGAAATGAAGACATCAAGGCCCAGCGGGGAAAGTAACTTGTCCCCAAATCACCCAATTCATTAAATAGATCTCACTTAACCTTTATTAGGATGATGAGCAAATTCTCTACCACTCTTTTGAATAGGCTGGCTCATGAGATACCATCAAGAGAGGTATCCAAGAAAAGGCTAGATGATCATATGTCAGTGATGCTATAGAGGAGAGTTCTATCTGGGGTGAGATATTGAATAAGATATGTGAGAATTACTGATTCATCATTCCTGGGATTTTGGTCTTAAAGAGACTAAGGTTTTAGAGGTAAATTGAATTAGCCAAATGGCATTGGATATGCTATCCAGCTGAGCTCCCAAGACCTTGTTTATGCACCTCACAAGTTGAAACAATACAGGCCAGTGTTTTCAGGGGCAATTTATTTAGGTGAGAAGACATCACAACAAATTTGATCATTTCATCCCAGTGACGATGGATATGTGGACCCTATGGAGACATAGCCTCAGTGAACCTGTTAAAAGTTAATAGACTGTGCCCTGGGTTAAGAAATACAAGTAACTAGATCCAGGTTCCCCTCTCTTCTGGCATGTGGGGAAATAGGCCCAGAAAGGGAAGGGACTTGCCTCAAGTAACACAGTAAGTAAAAGGAAGAACCAGGACAATGAGCAAGGCCTCCTGACTCCCAATCAGTAATAATAACAATAAAAATATCAACCACAATGTTATTCAATTCTAGTGCTTTCTATGTTCCAAACACTTCACTGACTTACATTAGTTATGTATTTAATTGTGTGTGTGTGTGTGTGTGTGTATATATATATATATATATATACACACACACACACATATATGTATATATATATGTTTAAAGTGACTTTGCATAATCTAATTTTAATTCACCAATTAGGTACTTTTATTGACCCCGTTTTACAGATGAGGAAATGGAGGATCAGAGGCATTCAGTAACACAACTTTGAATCAAAGCCTACAACTTCGAATCTGCTTGTCCATGAATGTTGAATGGCAGCCTCTCTGAGCCGGTGGTTCTGTTGCAAGGACTTTGGAGGAAGGAGGAAAACAGATATGGAAAAGTGGAGGCATGTTTAGATCTTAGATGTAGTAACACCTTTTTTTTTCTCTCTGCTCTTTTGGGTCCTGGTAGAAAACCAGAGAAGCATATGGGAAGGAGCCGTGGGAGTGCGAGGAAGAAGAGCTGGCTGAGATCCTGGTGAGCTCTGGCCCTGACGTGTAACAAGTGCAGGCGTTTCTCTACAAAGCGCGAGCCTTGCGACTCTGCTCTGATCCTCGCAGCTGACTTGGAACCAGGGCGGGGCTGGGGGAAGATGGGGAGAGACCTGGGAGTACTTCATTGTGCTGTAATCACTTGATTTCGGTTCTTCCACAGCAAGGGGAGCTGCCAGATGCAGAGAAATATGAAATCAATAAGTTCCACTTCAGTGACTTGCCCCTGACAGAACTGGAGCTGGTGAAATGTGGGATTCAGATGTATTATGAGCTCAAAGTGGTGGATAAATTTCATATTCCGCAGGAGGTGAGGTCAAAACAAACCTCTTTGGTTTCCCTTTTGCTTGCTTGCTTTTCTCCCTTTTTAAACTCGATCTATACTTAAAAAGAGTTTATCTTTGGCTTTTATAATTTAAAGCATTCGTCATGTTCACAGATGAGTCATTTATCAAAAAAGGATACACAGTTCCTCTGAACTGTGGTGTTTTGGGTACATTGGGTTCTTGATGTCAGTTCACGGGCACTGAGTTTGTTTTGCGTACATGGGATGCAAAACAAAAGGTCCTATTTTCAAACAAGGGTGGGAAATGTGGGTTAAATCCATTTAAAGAGGAATTTTTCCCTGCAAGAGTCTTTACGGTGTTCCGTAAATCTGGGGGACGAGGAATGGACAGAGAAGGTGGGGATGAGATATATTTTGTGCAGACTTTCCCATACTAGTTTGATTCAAGCAGCAGTTCTCAGAGTATTGCCCCAAACCACGTCAGCACCGCCCGAGAATGTATCAGAAATGCAAATTCTCTCCCTGCATCCCCTTTCAATCCCAGCTGTAACGAATTAGAAACTATTCTAACAAGCCTTCTGGGTGATTCTGATGTGCACTCAAGTTTGAGAACCACTGATTTAAAGACTCCCTTTGTTTTCTTTTCCTGAAAAACTCCCGTTAGCTTCTTTCAGGACAGTAGCTACGCAGTTTGGGAATCACTGATGAAGCCCAGTTAGTGGAATAACTGGAGTGATTCACAGCTACCTGGTTTCATAACGTCCATTTCCATAGTATTTAGCAGTTTGCAAACTGCTTGCACTGCGTTACCGCATCTATTCCTAGTTCCCGGCTTCCGGTCTGGGAGGCAGGGCCCAGGGCGCCTGTCCAGTGTGTGCTGCCTCACTGACGTGTGTGTGTCCACAGGCCCTGGTGCGGTTCATGTATTCCCTGAGCAAGGGCTACCGGAAGATCACCTACCACAACTGGCGGCATGGCTTCAACGTGGGCCAGACCATGTTCTCCTTGCTGGTGGTACGGCCGTGGGGTGGGAGGAGGGGCGACCGCGGTGGGGGATGACGGTGGCTGGGGGCTCCCGCCACACGAGACGACCTTATGAAGCTCCGCACAGTAGCAGCAGGGCTGTTCTTCTATATATTGCTTTTTAAAAAGTATGCAACAAGAGTATATTCTTAGCGTAAAGAATTCCAATAGAGAACTGTATAAAATAAAAAGTGAAAGGAAGCTGCAGTCGACCCCCAACCCCAGTTGGGTTATTTGGCGGTAACGCTGGCACAGCTTCTTACCAAATTTTCTTCTAGAAGCATCGAGACATATTTGTACACACACGTACACAGTTTATTTTGTTTATAACCAACTGAATAATATTATTCTGTAATATTCTTTTTTCAGTTGAAAATATGTAAGTCACATTCTTTATAAATTTTTTTTATTGTGATAAAATATACATAACATAAAACTTACTATTTTGACCCACTTTTATGTGTACAGTTTATGGGCATTAAGTATGTTCACAATATTTTACGACCATCACTACTACCCGTCTCTAGAACTTTTTCATCTTCCCAGACAGAAATTCTGTCCCATTAAGCAAAAATTCCCCAATCCTCACTCTCCCCAGCCCCTGCTGACCACCATTCTACTTTCCATCTTTATGATTTCGATTACTTTAGGTACTTCATATAAGTAGAATCATACACTACTTGTCCTTTTGTGCCTGGCTTATTTCACTGGCACGTGTTCAAGGTTTATCCATGATATAATTTTATAGCTGCATAGTATACTATATTATTTAAATATACCATAATTTCTTTACTTAGCCCCTAATGTTGGACATGGGGGTTGTTTTTGATCTTTCACTCTTACAAACAATGCTACAGTGCCCTTGGATGGACATACATATGTGTACTTGTGTTCATCTTTTTAGCTCAGTGGGTTCAGAGTTCTTTATATTTTACTTAAAAGTGTTTTCCCATGCAGATTATGATGCAAATCTCTGTTTTTGTCCAGCCTCCTCATTTGCATTCCTTTCTCTTGGGGCTGAAATGGTCATGCCAGAGTAGGCATGAGAGCCTGGAGGCAGAAATTCTGAGCAGGTCATCACAGAAGGTGACAGTAACACCACTTAGACTTGAATTATTTCTGTGAGTCACAGAGTCAGCATCACCTCTCCAGGGTTCTTTCCCACCCTCTACTCCAACACCCAGCATAAACAAGGAGTTAAGTATTTGAAGGAGTCTCAGGGAAAGGTTCTTCTGGGCTGTGCTTAAACCGGTAGACCAAGTTTGGAAGGTTAGCTTCACCAGTCTAGCCATGTTCAGCTTCCAAGTGCTGTAACCAGATGTTTGCAAGTTTCTCAACAGTCCAGTGCCCTCCACCTCCAGTGTACAGATTGGGATACTGAGGTGCAGAGGGAAATAGGACCAGTTAAGGTTCTCAAGAGTAGAGTGACCAATCATTCCCATTTGCCTGACATTGTTCCATTCTAGCACAGAAAGTTCCACATCCCAGGTAAACAAACATCTGGTCACCCTGTGGCACCAGGGTTAGAGCCAAGATCAGATTCATGTTTCCAAGCTCTAGGCCCTTTCCCTCCTGCCTGCCCTCTCAGCCCTGTCTCCAACCTCACAAGACAGGAGTGAGTGGCACCTTTGATTGCCCTTCCAGACGGGAAAGCTGAAGCGATACTTCACGGACCTGGAGGCCTTGGCCATGGTCACCGCTGCCTTCTGCCATGACATTGACCACAGAGGCACCAACAACCTCTACCAGATGAAGTAAGTCAGCCTTTACCAGCCTCCCTCCCTACTTCCCACCCCCGGGATTCATTATCCAAATCTGAACAGCTCCCAGACAGACTCACTGGCCAGGGGGAAGTCCCGCTGTCTACAGCTTCCCATTTCCTCCTCCCCTTTGGGTCTTGGTATACTCCTTCGACAAACAAAATAATGACACCAAACTATGCTCCAATACCCAGAGTCTGAGAATACATTGCCTAACATTTAGAAGATATTTTGGAGATGCGATTAAGTGAAGGATCTTGAAATACAGGGATTATCTTGGATTATCTGAGTGGGCCCCATGTAATCCAAAGGGTCCTTATGAGAGGGAGGTGGGAGGTCAGAGAGGAGAGAAGATACTATGCTGCTGGCTTTGAAAATGGAAGATGAGCCATAAGCCAAGGAATGTAGGTGGCCTCTAGAGCTAGAAGGGGCAAGGAAACAGATTCTCCCCTAGACTCTCCAGAAAGGAAGGCAGTCCTGCAGCTCTATTTTAGACTGTGAACTCCAGAGCTGTAAGATAAATTTTCATTGTTTTAAGCCATTAAGTTTGTGGCAATTTGTTATAACAGCAATAGGAAACTAATACATTAAACTCCCTCACTCTCTTCCTTCCTTTCCTACCTGCTTAACAAATTGAAGCCAAGTTGTTAGTAACTGATAATAATGGTTTATTCATTCACCTTGTGTGGATAATGCTCCTACTAGAAGTGTGGTATGCCCTATCCTAAGCAAAGAGGTACCATGGTGAGCAAAACAGACACAGTTCCTGTCCTCACAGAGCTTATATTGCAGGCAGCCTATGTAGCGTAGTCCTTGAATCATGGTCTTGGTGGACGCTCATGACCACCTCGTGGGCTGGGCAGAGCAGGGACTAGTATTACATCCATATTGCAGGTGAGGAAACTAAGGCTCTGCTCTGGGCCCACAGCCTGTAAGTTATTAACAAGCACTAGGACATGCTTCTCCGAGTCTTCTCAATTAGGTGCATGCTTCTCCAAGGCTAGAGATTTTGTCTACTATTTACCTTGTAGGAAGCTATTTATTCCTACAAGCTATACACACAGCTCGTAAGAATTCTGGGGCTCGTGATCTTTAAAGTATGGGTTCTGGGGCTTGGTGATCTTTAAAGTATGGCCCAGTGCCAATGTCTATGGATGGCTATAAGGGATCCATAAATCTCTAAAATTGCATTTGGCGTTATGTGTGTTTATGCTTTTTTCTGGGGATAAGGGTCCACACTATTCAACAGACTCTCTAAGGTGTCAATGATCCGAAAAAGACCCTCAGAATCAGTTGTGGAGAAAGCTAAAGCCTGAGAATCCAGAGACCTGACATCTAATCCTAGTTCCCACTCTCTCACTGTGTGACAAGTTCCTTCTCATTCCTGGACTTCAGCTTCGATGCCTACAGAATTAGGAGGTGGCAATATTGGATGATGTCTTTAACCTTCATCTTGACCATTCCATGTTGATTCTCTCTCTGTGTCTCTCTGTCTTTCTCTCCCATTCAGATCCCAGAACCCACTGGCCAAGCTCCATGGGTCCTCCATCTTGGAAAGACACCACTTGGAGTTTGGCAAAACATTGCTGAGAGATGAGGTATGATAAGGCTTTGGGACCTGCATAAGAGTCCCTGTCTCAAATGAAACCTGAGAGTGGCCAGGTGGTGCTTGTCCCATTAGCCTGGGCTGCCTCTCCCAACATCTGGGGTGACCACAAGTAGTTGGTGACTTTACTACTAGCACCACTTCTCACATCTCTCCTATGATTTCCTCTTTAGAGCCTGAATATCTTTCAAAACCTCAATCGCAGGCAGCACGAGCATGCAATCCATATGATGGACATAGCCATCATTGCCACAGACCTCGCCCTGTATTTCAAGTTGGTATTTCTTCTCATTTTAAGAATAAGCATAACAATAGCGATGATTGTAATAATAACAAACATTGTCATTCTGATTGATTTTATATGTACTGTATGCCAGGTACAACCCTTATGCTGTGGACCACGAACTCTCACTACAACTCTGTGAGTGAGATATTATTACTCCCACTGTATAGATGGGAAACTGAGATCCACAGGAAGAGATCTGCTAAGATCAGATAACAAGTCCATGGCAGAAGACCTAAAAACCTAGGTCTTTGCTCCCAGGCCTTGGTTCTTTTAACCTTGGTTTGTTAATTATGTTGTTTTAATAAGTCTCTGCCTGAAACAACCAATGTTAGAAGCCCAGGTGTTGCCTTATTCTGAGATTTGCTCCATTAACAAACTGGTGTGTTTCGTAGGAAGAGGACAATGTTCCAAAAGATCGTGGATCAATCTAAGACATACGAAACTCAGCAGGATTGGACACAGTACATGATGCTGGAGCAGACACGGAAGGAAATCGTTATGTGAGTCGAGATAGGGCTTAAACCTTAGGGTCATAAGGTGAGCTGCTGCAGTGACAGGCCTTGCTGCCCTCAAGAGACCCCTAGGACACTTCATTTTGGAGGTCTTTGACATACGAACAAATGAAGTTATGCCAAAACACAATTGCAGAAATTATAGTATATGTTTAATCTTTATTTTAGCACTAAAATTTAAGACAATATATTATTATATTTCTCTGTATACAAAAAGTATAATATTTGAAGTATTTCTATCATAAAATTTCAGAATTTTGACAAAACACAGAGCGTTATACCAATTATAATTTGAGTGATAACTATGTGTTACTCAAAATATGTAGGCTTAATTTTTTTAGTATTCCTTTCTATATAGCAATGCCCTGCAATATAGCTGTGCTATTCACAAATTAGTTGCATGATTTATATGAAATTTATAGTGCCTCGCTGGCATGAGGTCTGCTAAGAGGACTTAAGTTTTCTGATGAAAATCTTTCAGTTTTCACAATATGCTTCCATGGTTCACCTCAATTGATGGTGGGGTGAGAAGTGTAAATGTGAGGCCTTTTATGAATGGCCCCCTGGCTTCCCTGCAACAGATCCCAAGGTCAGAGGAGATGAGTCCTGACCCAGTTCCCAAAGAAGTGTCCGGTTGTTTGTTTATCCCCAGATGCTTCTGTGGAGATTAGGCTTAATTAAGTCACAAATGTTGTAAGTCCCTGCAACAGAGATTGAACAGCCACTGGGACAGTCTCAGAGAAGAGGAGGCAAGTGGCAACTTGTCCTTCCCTCAGTTCTGCAGTTGTCCAACCAGGCCTCCACAAAGGTCCCCTGATCCTGGGGAGCTGTGTAACCTGCTTCAGCTGAACAAGGGGTCACAATAGGCTGTGGCTGCTCCCAGGTGGACCAGGAGCTGCCCTCACTGGACATTTCAAAATGGTGAAGCAGAAAAATTGAATTAGTGGAAAGAACACCCTGTTCTGGGATAGGAGGACTCACCATTAAACATTGTCTATTCTCTCTAATTAATTAGTGATTTTGGGTAGTTCCAAGGAAAAGACCTGCTTTATTGTTGGGATAATTAGGAAGCCAATTCTAAAATTCTTATGAGAAATAAGTATGAAAGAATAGCCAGAAAATTCTGAAATACAAGAGTAATAATAAGGACGAGCAGAACTGAAGGCAATTTAGTCCTAGTCATGAGTAGAACAAGGCAATGGGACAGAGTTGAAAAGCTATGCCTGTGTTAATAGTGGATTTTATACTGGTGGAGAAAGGGATAAATTCATATGTGGGGGCCATGAGGTGATTTGATGGGTTTTTTTTCCAACACCACCAAGCAATTCTCTAATTCTCGGTGGACACTGACTGGATGTCACATAAATTTAGCTCACTTCTGACACTATCTACCTGGAGAGAGTGTCAGATCCCACAGGGCTCAAGTCCCATGGACTGGCCCCCATTCAGACACTAATCCCAAGTCAAGGTTGTTGCCTGTGAGTCTGACCACTGGGCTATAAAACTGTAGGTTCCCATGACTCCCTCCTCAGGTTCAATTAATTTCTAGAGTAGCTCACAGAACTCAGAAAAATGTTACTTATATTTACCAGTTTATTATAGAAAACATTATAAAGGATACAGAATAACCAGATGAAGGGGTACACAGGATGAGGTCTGGAAGGGTCCGTAGCGCAGGAGCATCTGTCTCCATGGAAGTGGGATGTTTTACCCTCTCAGCAAGTGAATGCGTTTACCAACCCTGAAGCTCACCGAATCTCATTGTTCAAGAGTTTTTATAGAGCTTAACCTACAGCTTCCCTGCCCCGCTCCCCGCCTTTACCCCTTCAAATTCCCCACCTCTATTCACTTGGTCTTTCTGGTGACCAGCCCCATCCTGAGTCCATCAAGGGACCTCACCCTAAGTCACCTCATTAATGTGAACCCAAAGAGGGTTCTTAAGGGTAAAAGACACTCCAATCGCTTAGGAAATTCCAAGGGTTTTAGGAGTTCTGTGCCAGAAACAAGGGGTAAAGACCAAATTTCTTTTGTATTATACTGTAGGTAGTCACAAAGCTAGATCCTTATCTCACTCTCATAGCAAAATAAATTCCAGATGGATCAAGGATTTTAAAATAATGAGAAAATAAACAACAAAAAAAGGAAGTGAGGGGAAAAGCATGGTAGAATTAAAAAGAATGATTTCAGAGTGAACTTTTTCAAGTGTGACATAAAATTCAAAAGTCATAAATAGATTGATAAATTAAAAATTTTTAATTTATGGATAAACTTAAAAACCCATAAAAATTAAAAATTTCTGCACCACACATACAAGAATGCACAGCTGAAATCAGAATGCGAGTAATAAATGGAGGGAAAAATATCTGTGGCACTTCTGACAGAAAAAGAGCTAATTTACTTAGTAAATAAAGTGTTATACAAGACTAATCAAATAGAAAACTGGTCAAAGGGCACACACAGACATTTCCCAGAAAAGAAATTACAGAGGGATATAAACATATGAAAGGATGACCTTACTTGTATGAAAAGAAATGTAAATAAAACCACAGCAAGATATCATTGTTCATCCTCCTATCGGCAAATATTGAAACATTTGCTAACACACTGTGTCCGGCAGAGCGAGGGGCACACAGGCAGTCTGCTGAGAATGTGAATAGGTGCAACATTCATGGTGGGCAATACCTAGCAAAGTTGTACATGCCCATACTCTTGGATCTGGCAATCCCACACCTAAGATTTACCCTCCAGGTAGTGTTCCACGCGTGCGCCACGGAGTATGTACAAAGTTATCCATTACGGCATTATTTATAATCACACACACACAAAGGTTGAAAATAATTTAAATATCCATCGATGGGGCATCAGGTTAAATATGTTGACCTTAAACAAAAAGCCTGATACCTCCCCAGCGAAAGGGGTTTGTTCAGGAGCGACAAAGAATTGCAATCTGGGACATGCGACTCTGGCAGGCCACGTGCGCATCCACTAAAACTTAGGCGCGTGAACTCTGTATGTGGAGAGGAAGAGGAAGTTGGGAGCTCTGTGATCAGAGTTCTTCCTGGTGCTTTGGGGTCAATGTAGGGCGTGAGAGCTCTCCCTTCTGGCCTCCCTACTTCATTTTGAATGAAGTTTCTGTTTCTTAATTTTTTACAAATATGTATGGTACTTTCATACAATGGAATGACATACAGACTTTACAAAGAAATGACACAAAGATTTACAAGATCCAATGTTTTTAAACGCCAGAGGCAGGACTTCAACCATTGAAAAAGCCAAGGTAGTCTTAAGTGGAAGTCTTTAAACTGAGCCACACATACCCCTCCCACTTCCTCCCTGATCCAAAGATGTGTAGGGGCCTGGATGGCCTCAAGGGAATCCCTGTTCTCTTTCTTAATATTATCTTCCTAAGAAAGCACAGTGGGTGAGGCATTGTTACTTCCCTCGCTCCTCTCCAACTTTATAAAATACAGGCAAATTTACCCTTTCCTGAACCCTCCTATGGTGCAAAGACCTCTGTGGCATCAAACAGAGAGACTATTTGAAATATTGGCATCTTCAAAGCCACTCGTAATCATGACATTATAATCCCTTCAGGGCTTCCCTGTCTTATACATATTTTTGTTAAAAGCAAAACAAGGCCTTAGCAATGGAGAATTTTGTATTGAGTTGTAGAGCAGGGCAGCAGGAGCTGAGGCATTTTTCATTCAACAATCCTACTTCCTTCAGAAAAGATAACAGGGTCAGCTCCCTGATATCAGGGCAAAGGTGCACCAATAATAAATACTGAAGGCAGCAGCGCCTGATTTCATCCATGCCTCTGTCCCTGTCTGTCTGTCTTTCTCTTCTACCTACACATAACCATCTATCTACCTCTACCTTTCTTAGAATTAAGAATAAAAAATAAGGTGGGTGTCATCAGGATGTATTCTAACATGCTCATTTGAACTGAAAAATAAAATCAGATTCTTTCTGACAGAAACAAGTCTGATTTGCCTGCTTTCGTTGGCAGTAAAAGACTGGAATTTCCAATTATGTTGTATGACATTCTCATAAATTAAATGAGTCAAATCTGAAGCTTCGAAGTTTTGATGAAACATAGTTAAAACTTGTAAGTTAAAAGCACTTTATAAAAAAATAACACTGGAAGATATGTTAAAATTAATAACGTTTTAATTGACCTAACCCATTCTGAGTATCTCAGATTAAACCAAGTGCTGCAGAGGAAGTGTCAGGGGTATAATTTATAATCATATGAAAATTCTTGGTCAGACCTTTATGGCATGCTTCCCAGAAACTGAGGAAGTGAATGATTGTAATGTTTGTTTTAAACAAAATTGAAGGAGAATCTAATTGAATCTCCAGCTGATTGATCATTGAGAATAATGATCACAGTATGATTCTTAACAGTTTATTTGGAAGAATTCAAAGACTTGAGTGATGTAATGAAACTCCTCCCATTCCCAAGGTTTCTAATTACCTGCATCTATAAAAATAAAAAATTTGCATAAAATAGATGTTAAATCCTATCTCAGTCTAACAATAAGAAATATTCATTCATTAACTGATTTTTAAAAAACAGCCCCATCCTATCTCATTAAAAGATGAATTTCCAAAAAAATTTACTTTGAACGTTTAATAATTATTTCTAAAAATAGGTAATGCATATATTTTTTGTATTGGTTACTTGCGTAATAATAATAACTTAATCCAAAAGAAAAAATTTCAACACTTGGAGGCCTATAGTCAAATAAATCTTTATGTAAGTTTAATTAATGGGTATATTTGGTTGTAGATAAATGTGAAAGGACGATCAATAAAAGAATTTCATATGTATTATACATATGCTTGAAAGTCTTTCATTGATATAGTACAGACACATATATGTATATATATATATAGGTGTATATGTGTGTGTATATATATATATATATATACACACACATATACACCTATATATATATATATATACACATATACACATATATACATATATAAAAACATCAGGATAAAAACCTGTGGGAGAAGTCAAGTAAAAATACAAGTTTATGGATACAAAAAAGGATGTAAATTCTAGACTCTTAAAGAAAAGCTTGTTCATGTGTATTTAAATGGATGATAAGCTGATAGTTGGTATGAAATTGCTATGCTATTTAGATTCCTTTTTATTTAAAGCATCATGTACTTAACCATTTCATTTTAGAAGGTCGTTTTTTAAATGTATAAATTGGATCCTTTGCAAGTATTTAAACTTAGATAAACTAGTTAAGATATTTACTTAAAAATGTGCAAAAAGGTAAGCATTTTCAAAATTCTTTAGGTAGCCATTCAGTGGAAAATGTTCCAAGACCCATAAAGCAGGATTTCTCAAACTTAAAGCAATTGACATCTGGGGCCAATAAATATTTGTCGTGAAGAGTTGTCCTGTGCATCATAGGATGCTAAACAGCATATCTAGTCTCTACCTACTAGATGCCAGTAGCAAACCCTCCTCCCCAATCGTGACGACCTAAATTATCTCCAGACGTTGTCAAATATCCACTGTGGGTAAAAATCACCCTTGCTGAGAAACACTGCTGTAATCTTAGGTTCCATCGATTAGGTGATTAGACATACAGTTAGGGCTGCTTCGCACCTGAGTAGAGTGTAGCTGTTACACACTTGGGGCTTTGGCACCAGACAGCCTGGGTTCAAGTCTCAATTCTCTCACTTATTGGTGGTGTGACCTTGGACAGGTTACTTCACCTCTCTCTACCTCAGTTTCTTCCTTGGTCAAAGGGGATTGGTAGCACCTACCTCATGGATTACGTGGGGGCTGAGCTGGAGCATGTGGAGTGCTGCGCAGCATTGCCCATAGCACGTAGTGGTGTTAGGTGCTTCCCGTGGTATAAGCTTTATGCATTTGATCTTTGTCCCCGATTCCTGACACAGAGTTCTAAAACCCTTGTTACTTTCTGAGTGTCAAGGAATGTCTCTTGTTCTAATGAGGTGACTCTTGGCGGGACCCTAGAGAGTTTCAGGATGGGGGCTGATCACCAGAAAGACCAAAGCCTTGATTGGAAGCGTAAACTGTCAGCCTCGTGCCAACCTCTGGGGAGGAGAGAGGGGCTAGAGTTGAGTTAATCGCCAATAGCCAATGAATTAATCAATCTTGCCTACATGATAAAATCTCCATAGAAACCTCTAAATAAAAGTATTCAAAGAGCTACAGAGCTGGTGAACACATTGGAGTGCTAGGTGGGTGGCGCATCTGAAGAGGGCATGGAAGCAAGCAGCCCCCAGCCCTTTACGTCTCCTACGCATCTTTTCCGTGTGGCCATTCCCTGAGTTGTACCTTTTATGATAAACTCCTAAGTAAATAATCAAACCTGAAGGGGGGTTGTGGGAACCCCCTGACTTTGTAGCCAAGTTGCACGGCAGTGCGGGTAACCTAGGGACCTGATACGTGCAACTGATGTCTGAAACGAGGGCAGCCTTGTGAGGCTGAGCCCTTAAAACTGTGGAATCTGACACCAGTTAGCGTCAGAATTGAACTGAATTATAGGACACCCAGTTGGTGTCAGAATCGATTGTTAGGGAAAAATCCAAAACTTCCCTCCTGTGCTTTGATTTTCTTGGCTATGCCAGTGAGCTTCCTCTAGTCAGAGGTCCGGACCCAACACCTGGACACATCCAAAGCCATGACTCTTACTAAACGCCTACGTAGCTATTTCTTGGACCTCCCTACTTTACTTTAGCATGTTGACTCTAGTGCTGGGTGTGAGGCCTGCCACCTGATTTTGTATGGCTCATGAGCTAAGAGTGGCTATTACATTTTTTAATAGTTGGGGGGAAAATAATCAAAAGAATAATATTTCCTGACAAATGAAAATTATAAGAAATTCAAATTTTAGTGCCCATAAATAAAATTTTATATTTTTACAGAGGGCTGCCTTATGATTTTTGTGGGCCTTAAGCGCTTTTGTCCTTGTGGCTGCTTTCTCTATGAAAACAAACAAACAAATAAATAAAATTATTTTTAATGACTGTGTCGGTATAAAGACAAATGTATATCCATTATTATTCTCTTTTTTCCTTCTAATTTAAAAAAAAAATTAAATTAAAACATTTTTATGGACCCCTGAAAGTATCATGGGCCCTAGGCTCTCAGCCTAACAGATAAGTAACCCTGACTTTACTTATCTATGGTTGCTTTCACATCACATCACGGCAGAGCTGAGTAGCTGCAATAGAGACTATTGTCATCTACAGAACCTAAAATATTGACTATCTGACCCTTTACAGAAAAAGCTGCCAGCTCCTGGTCTAGTGTTTTTCAAAATAGGAACGTGAGGCCCAAAGAGACAAAGCAACTTACCTAGTGTCACACGGGCATTGGCAGAGCATCAAGGACTAGAAGCCAACTCACCCCACCCCTCTTCTGCGCACCCACAGCTTTCTCAGGCTCCCACAGGCCTTTCCTCCGAGCCAGGTGTCATTCCAGGGAGTGCCTGAAGCCTGTCCAGGTTGGCCCGGATGCTTTCTGGGGTAGAGGATCAGTGCCACTGAGCTGCACGGCTGAGTTAAAAGGATATTTGCCTTGGGGATGGGACAGGATAGCAGGAACTTGGCTCGGTCCAGTCAGCCAGCTCTGTGCACCTGGGCGCTTCCTACAGCCATCAACTCCGTGTCG
Organism: Pteropus medius; assembly: GCF_902729225.1. Taxonomy (NCBI): domain Eukaryota; kingdom Metazoa; phylum Chordata; class Mammalia; order Chiroptera; family Pteropodidae; genus Pteropus; species Pteropus medius. Next base: position 17,732,298 of record NW_024349802.1, on the reverse strand, counting down.
CTTCCTCAGGGAAGCCCTCCCTGACCTCTCAGATCTAGGTTAGTGTCTCTTGTTATATTATCTCCCAGAATAGAACCCCTTTCCTTCAGAGCAGTTATTTGTTTACATTTATTTGTGTGACAAATGTGTGACTCCCCAACACATCTGCAAGCTCTCTGAGAGTGGCGACCCTGTGAACCAGCCGCTGCTCGACATCTGGCATGTTCCCTCTGGTCACATGTTCCCTACGGTCATCTTCTGGACAGCGCTCTGCCCTGTGGCAATCTCGACTATTCCCCCTGCACCTCTGCTCGCTGTACCCTTTCTTCTCCCTTCCCTAGGAGAACTCCTGTGCACCCCTCAGGGCCCTGCCCTGCTGTCACCTCCTGGAAGCCCCCCGAACTGAGCTAGTTTCTCTCACCTTTGGATTATTTTTTCTTTTGCACCTTGTGCTTCCCCTTGCCATTCCCACTTAGCGTATTGTGATAACAGTTTTTTTGTTTTTTGTTACTTAATTGACTGTGAGCTTTCTGTCTGGATCCCCATTGCCTAGTGTGGCACCTTGGCCCAGAGCACGTAGGGGATGATGCCAAAGTCAAGGTAATGCCTTGTCTTTAGGGCACGAGGCCTTGGATTAGCTTTTCTGGTACCCAGGTGTCCACACACATACACACACACTAAATCTCTGTCCATAAAACATTTAGATGTGTTTCCTATACTGCTGGGAGTGATTTTCACATGATCTTTCCAGCCAAAGAAAATAAACATGCAGTGCTCTCCTGAAGCCACACTTGTGGACGTCAATTATGGACACTGACAGGTACCAAGGAGCCATAGCTGAGCATTCATTTGCTTAATCTATCTGACAGTAAGCATAACATGTCTGCAACACTTAACATTAAACATAGGGCATGCATTCTGAAGTTATTACAAAGTATAAAGGTGTTTCTAGAAATGAATTTCCGAAAGCTTATTTACTTAAAGAATTCTATGAATTTTTGAGGGTTTACTTCATTAAAGATATTTAAACCTGTTAATATTTCATGAAGCATTCTTAAGGCCTCCCAGACCAGCTTGTGTGACCTATGCCAGATCTTGCTGGTTGATTATAAATCACCTAAGCAGCAGTTAGGTTCGGAGCCCCAGGCTTCTTCAACTACCTCCCCTGCCCGCAGCCCCGGCCCATTGGCCTCGCCAGGTCAGGGTGACACTGCCACATGGGTTGACCCCACGCTCTCTCAGCCTGCAGGCATTGCTGCAGGTTGGGCCCTGTGCCCTCCTGCCTGGCTTACAGCCAAATGGCCCTGGATTCCCTTCCCAGATGCTCATGCCACTAAGCCTTTGTCTCTGAAACATCTCAAATTCCCCCTCTTGCTCCAATTCTTTGTTCATGCCCCCTCCCTTTCTGTCTTATATTGTACCCACCTGTGTAACAACACCTATCTTACCTTCCTGTTATTGTGAAACTCCTTTAAGACTTTATCTTTTAACCCTTTCTTTCTTTCCCAAATCCCTCCCTCTACTTCTTTTTAAAAATTTTGTCAGTCTACTTTTTTACTTGTGTCAACATTTTACTAAGAAAAATTTTCAGACGTACCAAGAGTTGAAAGAATTTTATACCCACCATCCAGTTCTACCATTAACATATTACTATAAATTCATCCCTTCATCTATCTGTCAATCCAGTTTATTTTTTGGTTGCATTTCAAAGTAAGTTGCAGATATCAGTGCACTTCCCCCCCGCCAATACTTCAACATGTATATCATTAACAAGAGGTCAATATTTGTTTATAGCTCCTTTTTTTCCTTTTAAGATAAACTATACCTCCAATGACATAAACAAATCTTAAATGTACCATTTACGAGTTTTGACAAATGCTTCCTCTACTTAATGCAAGGCTTCCCCACAATGACTGATCTGCTCTTCTCCCCATGCATTGTCCATGGGGCAAAAAGCGGTTTTTGAGAGAGGAGCAAAAAAACACCTTAGATGTTACGATGGTCTGTGGCCCTCCAAACAGGTGTACGGTATGTCTGTGGTATTAAAATTTCATGGTGGAGCAATTATAGAAAAAATGTCTAAAAAGAGTCTTGGACAGTAGAAGGGGGAGGGTGATGGGGAAAAGGTTGAGAAACATTGTTCTATACATGACAGGAGAGAAAGAACTCTGAAGATGTGATGAGATTTAATTTAAATGAAGTCGATGTTTATGAAATGCCTAGAACAGTGTGTGGCATATAATAAAAACGTATGTTCATGATAATCACCAGTATTTACTGTACACATACTAGGTCCAGGCACTATGCTAAGATTTTTACACACATTATCTCATTTAATCTTGCACCTATTCCATTTGGAAAATACCATTATTATTACATACAAGGAAACTGAGACTTAGAGAGGTTGGTTTAATCAAAGCCCCACCTCCAGATGTGCTGGAGAAGTGACCCCTCTCCTCACAATGGGGGGAGGTCATCTACTAATGGGGGCAGAGAAAAGAGAGGTGGGTGGCATTAACCAGTATGTGAAGCCTTACAGTGGTTCCGGACTGATGGGTGGTGTCTTTGCGTCCAGGGCCATGATGATGACTGCCTGTGATCTCTCAGCCATTACCAAGCCCTGGGAGGTGCAGAGCAAGGTATGGGCTCCTCCTGACCCAAGAGGAAGGGAATCCCAGTGCTGGTGACAGCAACTAAGGCAGCTTGGATTCTCTAGCTCCAGAGACAGCCCACCCTCGCACTGTCTTTCTCTGCCAAGACATGGAAGTCACTTTAGGACCTCTTCCCCTGATGGCAACAGAGTGTTTGTTGGGGTAGGGGAGGCGGGGCGTCGCAGGGGGGTGGTTATGTTTCCGCTGAGCTGGAAACCCAGGTGGGATGGGAACAGGAATAGGAGGATAGAGGCTGTGGCTTGACTTGGGGTGGGGGCGTGGTGTCTGCCTATTGCAGGTAGCTCTGCTGGTTGCTGCTGAATTCTGGGAACAAGGTGACCTGGAGCGCACAGTGCTGCAACAGAATCCCATTGTGAGTAGAGAGGGGGCATCAGCCTGACGTTAGGTGTGTGATCTCACCCTGATGGGAGCCGAGACCTTGCTATGACAAAGAGAGGGGCCCCCCAGACGTAGAGATGTATGACGTTACCCTACAAGTGAACTTTCCCTAATGCAGGAGTTCTCCAAGTGTGAGACCCGGACCACCATCAACCTCCTTACTTGGGAACATATGAGAGATGCAAGTTGACAGGCCCCACCCTAGACCTAAGCAGAAACTTGGGGGGCAAGCGCAGCAATGTGTGTCCTCCTAGAGTCTGGGAACCCCACTCTCCTGTGTGTGTCCTTAGCTCACTCAGCTAAGTAGAGCCTGACAAGTGGACACCAAACCTTAGATTTTCCTTCCACTTCCAGCAGTCTGAGAGCTACCTCCCTGGCACAGAGCACGCAAGGGGAAGGAAGATGCCGTCAAGCTGAGAACCTATCGACACTGAAAGTCGACTTGACTGGACACAGTTAGAGGGTTCGCCGGTGGTCCTGAGCTAGGGTGGGACTAGAAGTAAAGGCTGGGTAAAAGGGACAGACATTTTGGGGACAGAACCACAGACATAGGGACAGGCTAAACCTGCGACAGTGCTAAAAATGCCGGGGGACCATGCGAGGCTCAGGCAGGGCCCGAGGGTGAGTGGCGTGCTCTGAGGATCACACGAGCATCCTGGAGCGAACAGGATGCTAAGGGGCTAAGGGATTCGTATCCCTCTTCTTTCTTTTTAACACTTTTAGATGTAGAGAGAATAGTTAAAGAGCTTTATGTATCCATCAGCCAGATCCCACCATTAGCAACAGCGTGCCATTCATTCTCGTTTTATCCGTTCATTCTTCCTCATGTGTGTTTTTATATTTTGGCTGAATGAAGTGTTTTAAAGTAAATCCCAGACATCATTTCTTCCATAAATAGTACATATGTCTAAATGATATGAACTTACACACACAACCACAATACCATCATCACACTCACAAAATCAGTAATAATTCTTTAATATCACATAGTCCCCCTGTCTCTGTTCATTTTCTTTGATTGAGTAATAAAAATAATTTGGTTTGATTTGTTCAAATGAGGAGTCAATCAAGGACCACATAGTCTCTGGTAGTTATTTTTCTTAAAGTCTCTTTTAGTTAGAAGCAGTTTCCTTCTCCTCTTTTTGTTTTTTCTTTTTACACCATTTATTTGTTGAAGAAGGTAGGTCTTCTGCTGTCTGGTTTCTGAATGTGGTCGATTGTGCCTTCGTGGATAGAGGAATATATTAAATATATTTAATATATTCCTCTATCCTCATAGTTCCTGTGAACTACTAGTCAGATCTGGACACTTGATGAATATCAGGTTCCTTTTTTTTTTTTTTTTTAGCAAGAATGCTTCATAGGTAGGGTGGGCCCCTCTGACTGCATCATGCCGGGGGGAGAGCCCAGTGCAGCTAACTCTTTCTCCCTCATGACAGCCCATGATGGACAGAAACAAGGCGGATGAACTCCCCAAGCTTCAGGTTGGCTTCATTGACTTTGTCTGCACCTTTGTCTACAAGGTGGGTCCTTTGTTTTCTCAGGCCCATGTCCTTGTCTTTGATAAATCTGGGGTTCCCAAATGACATCAGGAATAATAAACTCTGGCGAGTGACCAGTGGGTGGTATTTTACAAAGTGCTGCTCATCTGCAGTGGTGTCTGGTCCTCAGGTCAGCCCCCTGGGGTCTTGTGTGATTGTACACCCAGGCCAGGGACAAATGACTGAGCGAGGTTTCAGACAGGGAAGGGGGAAACGTAGCAGACATATGCCCTCCTAACTTCCCTAGCTGGCAGACATGTAACGAAGAGTCAAAAAGTGATCTGGAATTTCTCCTTGAGCTCTTGCCCAAAGTGAACTTCTCCCTCTTGGGGAACCCGGGGCTTCCGATTCCATGTGATCCGTGCCGCCGCCACCTCCCTTTGTTATTTTTACTTTGACCATGTGACACGAGTGGAGATAGAGGTCAGAGATGAGAAATGACAGGGTCAGCTGTGAGACAGGCGCAGGGCCAGGACGCCCGACCCCCAGTTCAGGGGAGGCTCTGTGAGCTACAGCCCTGCCGTTAAGAAGTGCAAACGCCCCCCGGGAGGAGGCACAGGCTCCTGGGGGTCCTCCGAGCAACAGGGCAGGGTAGTCGGTGCTCCCCACCATCGTCGGTAATATTATTAAACCAGGGAGGCTGGGCTCAGCGCCCTACGTGCGTTACAACAGCCCTGGGAGGTAGGTATTATATTGTCCTGATTTCATGATTTCATGGGTAGGTGACCTGCCTACAGCTGGCCACACAGCTCGTGGCAGAGCCTAGATCTGAATTCAGGCGGCTCTGAGCACAGCCAGCCCTGAATTTGACGTTCCTGCCTTGGGCAGATCTACTCTGCCTATCTTCATCTTCAGTTTCCTCACCTAAAACTCTGGGAGCAACGAGTCTTGTCTCCCACTTCACAGGAGCTTCTTGAGGATCAAAGGAGATAGGCACTTCATGAACTGTGATGGGCTGTGCTCAAGGCATTATTTTTATTCTTCAAGCTAAGAGAATTCACTCAAATATTTACTGAGTGTCTTTGTGTCAGAAGAGGCTTCCCTGAGGAGGTGACATCTAAGTGGAGGCCTCGGGGGAAAAGAGGGGAAGTCTGAGTGTTCCAGCCTAGGGGAGAGCTTGTGTGAAGCCCACAGAAGGCAGGACACACTCCAGCCACGGAGATTTGGAATGCCCGGAGGGTCCAGGATGGAGAAGGGGGTAGGGCACTGGGTCTGGAGGGCACAAAAGCCATGTGAAGGGGGTTGTGCTTCACCCTGAAGAACAGGGGTTGCCACAGGAGGGCTTTAAGCAGGAGAGGGTTGGGATCTTGTTGACAGGAGGCTGTACAGCATCAGCATGCACACGCTGGGTGACGGGAAGCCTGCCACCTGCCCGGGCAGCTCATTCCAGGGCTGGACATTTCCAACTGTGCCTCGGCCTCGAGCCTGGACTCCGGGCTGTGGCCCCTGTGCCAGAGGCTCTCTCTCCTCTAGGAATTCTCCCGTTTCCACGAGGAGATCACTCCCATGCTGGACGGGATCACCAATAACCGCAAGGAGTGGAAAGCGCTTGCCGACGAGTATGATGCCAAGATGCAAGCTCTGGAAGAGGAGAAGCAGAAGCGGCAGGCCGCCAAGCAAGGTTTGTGGGAGAGGGACGGCAGGGGGCCCCAACCCCAGCACTGAGCACTCACGGAGGGCCCAGCCTGGCCTCAGTGCCTCACACCCGGGGTCCCGTTCGGGCCTCCCCCGCACCTGTTATAGTCCCGTTCTACATAGGAGGGCTCTGAGCCTTGCAGAGGTGAACTATTGTGGCTGAGTCACACAATTACTAAGTGGCAGTGCCCGGTTCCCAAGATTAAGGTTCCCAGCAAGGGGTCCCCAACTGCCCCCAACCAGTGAAGGACAAATTCCAATTCTAAGGCTGTGGACATAGGACCCTACCCAGGGACAGAGGAGAAAACCTAGAATTATTGGTTAAAAGTAATTTTTGAGACCGCATTTCCAGCCTTCTGTCTGGTGTTTAAATCCTATCCATACCGTCATGGTTCTTTGCTTGCCCACTACCAGTGACGGAGGGCTCACTACCTTACATGAGAGCCTCATTCTGCACCACTGTTCGAAAGTTCTTCCTTAAGCTGGAACTGTTCTCCTTGCTGAAACTTCCACCTAGTGGCCATAGTCCTGCCTTCAGGAATCGAATCCCATCTCATCGCAGTCAACAGCATGGTCCTCCTTCCCTGAGTCATTTCTTTTCCTGGTTATGTGGCTGTGGTTCTCTCACAGGACAAGGCTTCAGGTCCCCACCCCACCCCAACTGCCCTTCTTTGCACGCTGTCCCTCTACACATGGTTCTAAGCATGGACACTGCCAACTCTCCAGCTCTGCTCTGGGCAGTGTGGGCTGACTTTGAACTGGCGGCTGTAAATGTGGGGCCACCACATACGGTTTTGTGACTCGTGCTTTGCACAGCTCTAGGAGGTATCTTACGTGTCACGGTCACCACAGATTTGTATCATAATCACAACTTTCCAGAAAATTGGCAGTGAAGTGTCCTGAGGAAGAAGTGTCTGTTTCTAATTTGCACAGATTATCTCATGGGCTAGCAGCAGGTCTGTGCGAACTTAGCACCTGCGGATGTTTTTTGTTTGGCCTGCATTTTTTTAATGGATATCTGATGTTTACATTTTTAAATGGGGATATTTCAAATTTTAAAAATCCAGATTTCCAGCATTTCTTTTTAAAAGATCACGATCTGGCCACATCAGTCTGGATTCCTGCATGACAACAATGAGCTGGAGCTGAGTGGCCACTGCCCCCTTTAGATGGGACAGGGGATCGCTCCAGTTTGTCACAGTCCCCACAACTCCCTGTGACCTCCCAGACATTGGTGCCCAGTGTCACCATTTATCATCATGATTGTCATTTTTCTTAGTGTAGAGAAACATTCTTGGTTTCTCCGATTCCCCTTATACTTGGCTTGCCTTCTGCACCTGTACTTTATCTGTTGGTCTCTGGAAGCCTTTGAATTTGCAACTCTTGGTTCAAATCAGGGCACAGGGGAAGCCCTCTGCAGCCTCCTCTCACCTGGTGTGTTCTCTTGCCTGTCTGCCCGCAGCAGCGGCAGGAAATCAGCCTGGGGGGAACCTTGGCCCAGGAGGGGGCGCACCTGCATCCAAGTCCTGCTGCATCCAGTAGCACAACAGGGACCCGCGGGCCAGAATGGCTCTGCCCTTCGTGAGAAGAGGTTGCCCAAGCCGGTGGCAAACTGCACGCCTTCTTGAGAAGTAGAAGAGTCACAGGATTTGAAAGCTGAATGAGAATTTAGCGTACATCTGATCTAGTGGCTTTCAAACGTTTGTTCAGCCCTGAGAACTTTTCATTGAGCTAAAACCAACATTGTAGCTTTCGTAGACATCAATTAAATATTTAATTAATGCCGGATTCACTTGCTTGCTTAAAATCATTTTTGTTCTTACACTTCCATTTTGTTATAAAATTTTTCATTGTCAAAAGTAGAGAATTGTTTAATGAATCCCCACCTACCTATCACTGATTTCAAGTATCAAGATGTCGCTACATTTCCTTCATCTGCCCTTTTATATTTCTTTTTCAATTTTTTCTTAGCTGAAATATCTAAAAGCAAATTCCAGATATGTCATTTCACTTCATCTTTAAAGACATATGGGCACTTTCTAACAGAACCACATCATTATCACATGCAAGAAACAAACATCTAATACCCAGGTGTGGCAGATCCCGTGATGAACGGTTTAGACCCTTTCGTGAAGAGGGCAGGACTCGTGGCCTCGGTGGTTGGGAGAGCTGTCGGCAGACAGCCCTGCATCAGCCCCTTTGGGGATGACCTCAGCTGCGTGGAGACACGTTGCCCAAGGTCACACCCTTTCCCAAGGTGGCCTGCATCCTGTGACTATGTTATTATGCCAGGTGTTATGGGCTGGCCATCTTGGCCCGACATGGACACCTCTACAGGGCCGCTGTACCTTGTCGACTCCTCGTGGGGCTCCCCGGGGGTGTCGTTGGCTCACACTGCTGCTCAGCCTCTCCCTCTGCCCGCTCCCTCTCCTTTCCCTTCCCCTGGCGTCGGTTTTGGTTTTGAGGGCACTCCTTAATCACCTGGCAGCCCAAGTCCACTGCAGAGGCTGCCTGCTGAGGAACCCGCCTCCTGACAGCGGCCCTTAATCCAGCCTCCCCCACTGTAGCAAGTCTTTAGTCGGTTTGCTCGAATCTGATCCAAACAAGTTTTACGCTTTTAGTTGTTATGTCTCCAAGTCTCTTTTAATCTTTAACAGTGCTTCCTCCTTTTTCCTTTGCCAGTGACTTGTTGCAGGAACAGTGTCAGTTGTCCCCTATTCTGTATTTATCCATCTGCTTCCTTATGGTGGCGTATAAAACGGTCCCTTGTTCCCGGTTCTCCTGTAAGTGGGGGTTGGCTCTAGACCTTCTCTTCCTCCCAAATAGGATGTCTCGTGGAAGCTAAGATATTAAAGTTGCCGCTCAGGAGAGGAAATACGTGATTTCTCAAAACTGTTTGTAAACCATTGATCTACTCTAACCTCTCCCTTTTTAGATAAATGAGGAAACCGAAAGCCAGTGAGGGGATGGGCTGGGCAAAGTCCATGGCACCGTTCCCTGCCTTCCCTTCAGAAGCAGATGCCCAAGTCCACAGAGAACACAGTGTACAGGGTACGCGACACAGTGACTTCCATAGCAGATCAGTCTGGGCTTCTGACACATGAGCCCTGCCCACATTTACAGGTCGTGTCAGGAGGGAGTTGGGTCTGGAACCCCCATCTTTTAATTCCCAAGCTACATTTTCTGCCCTCCTGAAATTGATACTCTCAGAGCAGTGGTCTTTTAAGCTAAGGCATGTCCCTACACATGTAGGGTTAAGCGGCAGGGTAAAGAGGAGAACTGTGTCACCCAGGGGCATATGGGTGATGCTGCTGGTCCAGGCTTTTTCTTGGACTGTTTCCCTCTGCTCTGCCTCGTCCTGAGCCTTCTCCATCTGCCAACTGAGGGCCATAATCCTTGCCACGCCTCTCAAGGGCTGTGGTCAGCACCAAGCAAGACCACGCATGATGATTGTACCGAATGTCAATTAAGCGCCTCTGATGTCTTAGGTACTGTGCGCGACCTGATTTCATCCTCACGAAAACTCTATATTACTAGGGTAGAAGCTATTACTAGCCCCATGTATCACATGAGGAAGAGACTCAGAGAGGTTAAGAAAACTGCCCAAGGACACCCTGCTGATAAGTGGCAGAGTCAGGATCCAAAGCCAAGCAAGCTGATACCAGACTCCTGGCTTGTAACAATTTTCCCTGCACCATACTGCTTCTGAGAATCAGCCTTTTAGGACCTTTGAGTTCATCTAAGCAGATCATCTTGTTTCATAGTTGGAGATACCAGAGGCCAAAGAAGTGGCTTGTCCAAGTTTGCACAATACAGAAGTGGCAGAGCTGGGTCTCAAACGCACGTCTTGAGGCTCTAAATTTCCCATTTTATTCCTTGCATCATGAGATGCATCTTTGAAGGGATTAGTTCTGTGACTCTGTGGCTTGGCTGCCTCCCCAGCTGTGTATAATCCTATAGATAGTTGCCTCTCACTCATCCATCCTGCAATGGATGCAGAAGCGGCCCTACTCTCCTAGAGTTCACCATCTGGTAAGGGGTGACAGATACTGAGCAATCGATCACATAGATAACTTTTCTAAGGACCCCAGTTCATACCAGAGAACGCCGTCGCTGAGTGCAAACACCTCCATTCATTTTAAAAGGGAGAATCAGGGTGCATTCCCTTCCAACCAAAGAAATCCAAACAATTTCCAGATTGAAAAAATAAATCACCTGAACAATAAGAAACTAGTTTCTGTAGATAATAAAAAAATTGAGAATAGTCTGCACATAACATGGCATGGAATGGCTTATTGTACCTGTTCTTGTTTGTACGTAATTTTCTTCACCAATGTTTCAACCCTCTGGGGGCACATGGGTATCTTGCATTCCAACTGCACTTAAAAACACTAACATTAAAGCAGCTTTAGGGCAAAATAAAGGCTAAACCCAAGAGTGTTTTGAAACTGAGGAAAAACTGAGAGTCTTGGAAAATGCCACTTCACTGCTCTTGCGAGGAGTAAGTGAGCAAAGGAAAAAGCTCCTCGTTCACCCAAATATGGCACACAATTCAAATCTGTTCTCCATGTCCTCTGACCAGAAATTGCTTTAGAGTTGTCAATTGGTGAGTGTTTTTGCCTGAAACCACAGTGTCAAAATCTCTTTCGGCACATTTATTTAGTGTGCTTGCATGGAAAAGCTAACACACCCAAACAAGGTCGTCCTGTTTAGAAAGTGGCACAGCTTTATAAAAGTCACAGCAAAAGCTGGTGATAGAATATGTGTTTCATGAGGTAAGTCTGAATGATTCATTACGACCCATGAAAATTGCCGTGAAGGAAGAAAAGTGAGCTCAGAAAACCTTGGTGGGGTAGGGGACACACCTGGATTGGGTGACATTGAAACCAGAGGCCTTTTCCAGTTGGACAATAGAATATCCCTCAACAAGCACGCAGGGCTAAGAAAGAAAGACACACCTGGGCAGAGCTGTGGGTGGTATTTCCTTTTTAATCTCCATAGTGTATTTGTTAAGTTTATTTATAAGCAGATCACTTCACTATTTACAGTACATGAGCATAGAGATTCTACAGTTTTTGTGATGTAAACAATAACTCCGCAGTGGGAGTTTGAGAAAAGAAGCCAGTTCTGAAGTATTTACAGACGTTAAAATAGAACTTTATACTCACAGAATAATAATACATAGAGCGATTTGGTTAAATTATCTATGAAACTATAGAATCTGACAATGTACAAATACAGGAAAACATTTTCTCATTTAGAAGGTAGGACAGATAAATCACACCAGAAATAAAATAGGGACGATGACAACCACAATAATTAAAAGCAAAGAAGATTCCTTCCTTGCCTCTTACGGATAAAATATTTATATAAATAAGGACACAACCCAACAAAATGGAAAAAATATATAAAAATCCTCTACCAATTAAAAAAAATAGCAAAACTAAAACCTCAATTCCCAATCACTAGCAGTGTCCTTTATAAAACTAAAATTTAGCTTTCTATTATAAATAACAAAGCAGATGTGTCCCTCTGTGTAGGTGAAATTCTTGCACCTTTCTCAAGAAATGCATCAATGTAATTCCACACATACACACAAACAGACAGGCATGCGGGCGCATGCGTGCACACAGACACACAGACACACACACACACACACACATAGCCTTGCACTCACGCACCCCAGGCTGTAGTTCCTTGTTGAGCTTCCTAATAAATAATGCCCCCTACGGTAGTACCCCTGGGGATGCCCAAACCTCACTCACAAGGTTAGCCATTCCCTGGTTTGACCCTGTCACAGAGCTGGGGAAAGTCCTGGCTTCCTATTGCTCAGAATTCTCTAGGCTGCGTAGTCACACCAAGAGAAAAAGATTTGAGTCCAAGATTTGGAAATGCTGGAACAGACCACAGGGACCACCTTGCCCAGTTGATTAAGGCTAGCTACAGACACTGTCTCTTTAGAAATCTGGGGTTGGGGAGAGAGATCTTGTGTTGGTTTCAACATTAGCAGCTGCCTCTGGAAGAAGCGGATGCTCAAAGTCAACGCTAACACCACAGCACAAGGAGGTGAAGGGGGCGGGTGTTAATTTCCAGAGCAGATTGCACCAAGCCAGACTTTGGGATGGTCGTTCTCCCCAGAAACCATCTGGAAATCCAAGTGGCCCACTCCCCGTTCCACTGGCCACCCTGACCACGCACCCCTTGAGATTTCCAAGCTGTTCCGCCAGAATCGGAACATCCCTCAAGAAACAAAGTCGGAAATAGTTTATGACTTTTTATTCCTAACACAGAAACACTTGACAAGATTTTAAAATACAAAATATAGAAGCAAAAACAAACTAATGACAAAAAATAACCTATTTGGCTATTCGGTGGGCCATATCAAAAGCCATGGCCAGCTCCTACTCAGAATCCTGACATCTAACCTTTGCTTGTCCTGAGGGTACAATGTGGGCCACCTAGCAGAGGTTCACTTAACAGGGTCAGCAGCTGGGCTGCCAGTATTGCAGTTATAGTAAACCCCTCCCAGGTCCCTAGACACAGGGTCCACTCCTTCTCCTCTGCCCACAGGAGAGCTAGTAGGCTTCTCAGTCTGCGTGTTACACTGGGCTCTAAACACAGAGACAGTTCGCTCATGACATTACATTTCATTCCCAAAGTGCGTGTTGGACAGCAAGGTGGTGGAAAGGATTTATTTGCCTTCCATCTGAGTAGCTGGTGGATACAGTCTTTGGCCACTAGATGGCGACTAGACATTGATAAGGCAAAGTGCTGAGGTGGAAGCGAACCAATCCGTTCAAAAGTCACCCAGAGCAAGGCCAGCAAAGTGGAAAAGGAGGCTTTATTAGGCTCCCTTGAAGGATCCTTTGACAAAAAAATACAGCACAGAGGGGGTTCTAGCTACATAAACACTTCTTTGTGGTGCTGTTGCACAGCCTAGGGACTGACCACCTATAAAAGCGTATTTTCCAAGCCCCCGATTCAGGCAGTTGGATTTCTGCCCTGCTTATGGATGTGCAAGGCATTCTGATGAAACAGAATATCTGAAAATCTGTCCCCTCAAATCTCAAAGCTTCAGTCACCGCTGCTATACCATTAAAGAAACAAAAAAAACAAAAGCTGCCCTAAACATATGCAGCGTGATCAAGGCCTCCTGTCGCCCCATATGTTTTACAATCATTTGAAAGAAATGTGTGAAAAGTGCCTAAGTTAAGTTGTTTTGGAAAAAAAAACAAAAAAAAAACAAAAAAAAAACAGTGTATTGCTAGTATTATCTGAGAGCAACAGAGAAACAGCCAAGTGGTCACGACATTCGGATTAAAAACTGTTTGGCGGGCATGATGACAAGGTTAATGTGAGATTCTTGACATCGCCACCTAGCCACGCTGGCCACCAGAAACTATGGCTTAGATCTGTCCTGGGGAGCTGGCCTCCTCCTATAAGGTAGCTCGGCCAGGACCGTGTGGGTTGGAATCTGCTGCTGGTTGGTTACCTTGCAGAGATCTTCACCCTGAACTTGAGCTGAGCACAGCCAGAGAAGGGAATCTGAGCCTATCAGAGGTGAAAGGACTTGAAGATTCATCCCATCCAATATTCTCATTTACTAGATGAGTAAAGAGAGCCCAGGATCCCATAGAAAGGAAGAAACATCGAATTTCTCACTCTGAGATGGCTTATAGTTAAATGACTTGCTCTGTAAATCCATTTCGATCAGCTGGGAGGCTTTAATTTTTTTTTTTTTTTTTACAAAAATAAGTACCAAGATCCAAAACCTAGGATGGGCTCTCCTGCTGCTGATGTCTTGGAAGGCATCTCTGCTCTCTCCTCCCTCACATCAGCCTCCTTCCCGATGCCCTGGCCCCATCCCTAGGATGACAGTACCTCAAGCTGCCAAAGGAGACTCTTATTTGCCAGTGTGGACACATGGAGACAAGCTGAAGTGTTGTGGTTTTCTCAAAGTGCTTTTATTGGTTCAATGCAAAGTCAGCCTCCGCCTACTTCCTGGACATCATGCGGCAAGCTCCCAATGGCTCCCTGTCCCCATCTGCTTTGGGTATCTCTGCGCACATGGGTTTTCCAGCTCCCAAGCTCTCCCTCCACTTACCCTGTACCTCTGAACTTGGCACACGGTCCTGAAGCCCATCTGTGTGTGCAAATGCCTCAGGAACTTGGAGACCAGCTTAAACATATTGCACATAAGTACTAACCAGTTTCCTTCCACCCCACTGGGAAAGGGTGAGCAGGACCGTCTTCTTTGGCCAATGAAACCAACAGGTTTACTTTATTTGCTACTGTACATCTAATTTCCTTCCTTGGTCATATCTGAGGGCAACTGCTACACGTCAAATACTAAGAAAATTACTGCAGTTTTGACATCAAGTGAGTCAAATCAACAAATTCTCTGGAGTGGCTTCTGCTTCACATTTGGGATGACCTATCTCTCAAGCTGCAGGCTCAGCTGTGATTTCAACTGAACCCAAGGCCTGGAATGGGGTTTCGACCTGTTCATGCAGAAGGACCTCGCTGTCATTGCCTTCCCTGCCTGTTCCATTCCCCGCCCGCACGGCAGCTTGGGCATGTGTATTGCACACGCCTAGAAGAAACTGCCCTCAGAACATGAAGAGGCATAGGCTTTAGGCAGCAAAAGAAACCTTACTGCATCATCTCTTCCCACATCGGGACTTGGGTACTGAGTCTTTGAGCTCAGAGCATTCCTTCCTTTCCCCTCCCTCTCCCGAAGCCCCCAAAGCCTTGCCTCTCTCCCAAGCATGTCCCACATGCCACGCTGCCAGATCTCATGGCAGGTGCAGACACCTGACGGGTGCTTTTAGACACCAAGGAGTTTTCTGATTGGGGGGCAAGGTATAAAGGGGTAAGGGGGTGGGAGACTTAGCTACACTCCATCCACTCATATTCTTTACTTCTTTGATGCATTTTCCTTCGATAACCAGAGCCCCCGAGAGTGAGGATTCTGATTCAGCCTTGTATCGACTGAAGAAGGAGATGGAAGAATTCCACTTAGCGGTTGGATCGGATATTTTTGGAAAACACCAGCACAGCACAGAGATAGACAGTACATGCTGCCTTGCGTGGGCAGCTACCGACACGGTCTATAGTAAGCTGTATGCCAATCACATGTAAACATCATTGAGAGCAAATACTAGGACAGAGCTACAACGAGATGGTTGCCAATGGCAGCTGCTCCCTCTGGGTTACTGCTTAAGTTGGTGGGAGAGAGACCAAGGTTTGCTCGTTTTCCTGGAGAGACCTTGGAGCCTCCTTGGTAAATAATACACAGCACCGAATGAGTCTTCTGGATAGAGGTGGTCTGCAGGATCAGTCAGCTTTGGAACCTGTTGCCTTTCCGGTACAGGATAGTGAGCAGAAACTGCGTGATGTCCTCGGCAGGCACCCTCTCATCAGCAGCTCCCAGCTCTGACCTTAGGCACGTCACACCCCACTGCCTTGCTCAGATCTCTGCTCTGTTCAAGGGCCAAGTTTAAGTAACTTTAAGACCCCTGTATTAACCTGACGAGAAAGGACAGCTTCAGCTGACCCAGAGGAGGGGAGAGGCTTGTCCTTCACTAAAAATCTGAATTTCTTTACCCTAAGGCACCACCTGCCCAGCGTAGAACTTCTGGCCTAGCGCAATCGAGGAAGAAGCCAATAAGAGGGGCTTAGACATGACCTAGCCCCACTCTGAATCGAGAGTTCTTTCCTATCGGCTTCCAGAGGGCAGGCAGCAGACGGATTTAAATTCTATTCTGTGCCATTCTATTCCACAGCCATTTATTGTGTGCCTACTGTGTGCTAGGCAGTGAATAGCTATAAAAGGAATTTAAAATGTTCAGGTCTGTGCTGTGGAAAGTTCCTTTTTTTTGGTCCATCCTCATAAACCCTGCCTTGCCAAACACGTTCATGTCTGCTATTCCACTCCCCACCCCCACCCCAAATGGGATTGTGTGTCACAGAAATATTGGGAATTGTATGCCAAAGAATGGCTTTAGGGGAATTTTCTCTCATCGATCACGACATGACAGACAAAGATGGGCTAGCACGAAACCCAGCCACCATATCGTTGTGTTATGGAAACCTTTCGAAAATTAGACCAGGATGTCGAATAGGTTAATGTCTGCTCAGAGCACTGTGCCGAGGTTTCTAACGACAGGACCAGGCTCAAAGAACGTGAGTGCTGTGGTAGATAAGTTGTGTCTGTCTCTGGCCAAGGCTGTGGCTATAGTGACACACGTACAGTGTATCTGCCATCTTGAGCTAGACACTGCCTTAGCAGAAGCTAAGACTGTTAGGGCTGGCAGGGACTTTGGAGAACAGCTTGACTAATTCTCCCCCTCAGTCCCTTTCACAGAAAATGAAATTGGGGCTCAAAGAGGTCAAATGACTTGACGCACAGAAGCTCAAATTCCCTGTTGTCTTTAAAGCATGTCTCCTCCAGCCTCCTCTGTGGCCGTGGAGTATGCTCACTACCCAGTACAAGTTCATCGGCTCTGTTTACGTACTGAGGTATTTGAAAATCTTAAAAAAAAAAAAAAAAAAAAATCAACTACCAATTCTCAAAGAACTAGGCCTGGCACTAGCAATACATTAAATTAGCTTGTTTAGTTTAAGGAGTCAATTTTGAACTTTTTTTTAAACAGCAGGACGTTTTTTTCTTTTCTTTTCGAACATAAAATTTTCCCAAGGAACCCTGATGTCTGAAAAAAATCAAGCTGGAGCTACTCTGAGGCAGAAGCAACATGCTCATACCCTGCCTGGCCATGCGCTCCCTCACGGGTGGCCCCCAAGGCACCTGCAGAACATCCAAGCTGGACATGGCTTTGAATCACTCGAGAACACAAATTTTAAAGTAAAATCCAATTAGCATGTTTTCTAAGTTTCAAAGGAGCTTAGAGGTTGTCTTATCTGTCCCCAACCCTCACATCCTCTTCCTGCTCCCCTTTCCCCACACCCCCAAAACAACTTGACAACTGAGGAAAAAGAAAGATCAGGTGAAGGGAGTAATACGGGTTGGTGACTGGCCCCAAAAGGATGACTGCTCTCAGATGGCCTCTCCATGCCACTCCAGATGTGTCACTGAAGCCCTAATGATATGTCCACAGGTGGAGGCAAACCACAGGACCAAAACGCACACCAGAACTTGAACTCACCAAATGCTGGCAGTCAGCTGTTGACTTAACTGCCACAATGAGCCTGTAGGCTTTTAGCTTGTTGCCCAATTCAGCTGAACTCACCTCTACCTACCAGCTCCTGAAATGTTACATCTTTACTCCAGCTATGCAGGAGCATGGGCTCAAGAATCAGGGGGCCCGGGCTGGGTCACTGCTCTGCCCTCTCACTGGCTGTGGGACCTCAGGCAAGTCATTTCACCTCTTGGGGCACTGCCTACCTCACCTGGAAAAACAGAAATAACATAACTCGCCCTGCCTTTCTTACAAGGTCCGCAAAGGTCTTGGCCTCTTGGAAGGACTCATGGCCAGGTGGAAACTCTAAGTGAGAGCTGGGCACCAAGTGAGGGCTCTGATTGTAATTGGACCCAAACTCGCTCAATGAGAGACAGAGCAGGGCTTGGCAGAAAAGGCCCAGAAACATCTCTCCACTGCTCCTCGTTGTGGCTGCAGGCCACACCTCCCCTGGGACCAGTCTACTGGCCACCCAGAACCTCTGGGGCATTCTGGTAAAGGGAGCAGAGCAGCTCAGTGGCAAACACCTCACAACAGTGCATAGTTAAAAAATCAAGGAAGCAATACAATAACCCCAGGCACAGTACATCTGAGCCATAAATACATTATTTTAAGGATATACTTTTTTTTTTTCAATTAAAAATGAGTTTATAATCCTGATTCTATTCACAAGTAACAATTTCATCATCACACACTACAGACAAGAAATGTTGTGGTGAACACGGCTGCACGTCTACAAGGGGAAGTCGGTCGGGAAGGAAGGGCAGATGGGTGACTGACCCAGCACTTGGAGACGCATCCGGGACAATCCGTCAGAAGCGAGGATGCTAATGTGGCAGTGGAACGTCAACACCATGGAAACTCACAGACAGAAGCAGCTTTGTTCAATGTAAACATTGATTTTTTTTTTAAAGGACAGCAGTTTCAAGTCTCTCTCGCTCTCATGTGTGCTCTCTCACACGCTCGCTCTCTCTCCTTCTCATATACTCATTTTCTTTGAAAACGTAAACATATTGAAAGGGCCTTGTCTGAGGTATTGAGGTATTCCTCGAAGGTTAAGGCTGTTATCAGTGCAGGCTTTGCTGGGCCTCCTTCAGTAAGCTGTCAAAATCCATGGCTTCGTACTTGTTTTTCACTGACGCAGGAAGGGCCTCTTCTGAATTGGAATCTGGGCAGGGGGGTGGAGGAGTCAGTGAGTGGGAAAGGCCAGCAACTTAGAAAGGCCAGATGATCAGAAAATCTGCCACCAGGGGCAGCCCCACGGAGCTGATGTGGCCCAAAGCCTCAGAGAACACTGGACAGCGAGCATTGGTTCTGCCATTCTGCTGTGACATCTGTGTCGTGTCACCTATGTCTCAGGGCCTCAGCTGCCCTGTTTGTAGGATGGGAGTGGAGGGCTGAACTAGAGCACCCCAGAGCTCCTTCCCAGCTCTGATATGCTATACTCTATAGATAAGAAACTAGGTCCCAGGTGGAGCGCTGCCTGGCCTAGGTCCCCTGACGCTCAGCCCTGCACTATGGAGGCTGCAAATAATTCTCTCCTACAAATAATTCTCTCCTGAATTGTACTTCTTTGTCCTTTTTCACCAATTTGTCCCCAAATTATGAGGGCATGGTGACAATATCGTTTCACTGTGGCCCCTTAATGGACAAGGCTGCTGCCTGTTGGGGCCATCATGGAATGGCCCTCAAGAAGGCAGAGCAGCTACTGGCCCTGTGAGGTCAAAGAAACAGTATTAACAGTTCTGCCAGCTGGCTGTGAACACAAGATTGGCCCTTCCAAGAGGCCATGGGAGGCCTGAATCTCTCTTTTTGATGGACCACAGCCAGAAGATAAAATCAAGATGGCAGCCTCCAGGCGAAGTGGCTGCAAAGTTAACACCAATCAGCACACTGGAGCTTGGATGTGGGAGCCAGGTCCAGACGGGGCTCCAGGTCTGGGTTTCATCAAGGGAGCTCTCTGCCCCTCGTGCTTTGGGTCTTACTGGAATGAGGCGGGGCCCTGCGTCCTTACCGTAGTCGGTGTGTCTGGGCCAGCAGAAGCGCCGGAGTCCCCCGTAGCTCAGCTGGAAGGAAGGCTCATTGCGCTTGCGCAGGGCCGCGCCGTTCCTCAGAGAGAGGGCAGCGTGCTCAGAACGCCGGTAAGTAATGAAGCCGTACTTCTCGCCCCTGGGGGAGGATAAGGGGACCGTGTTACTGGGCCATTTGCCTCATGTCGTGTTATGGCCCCATCCTAGCACTCCCACATCCTTCGAGACCAGCCTCAGTCACCACTTCTTTGGCTAGCCCTTCCTAATGTTGCCGGTATTCTGTGCATGTCTCATCTTCCGTGGTAGACATCTGTTGCATCTGCCTGCTCAGCATCCACTTCCCTTCCTCTGACGAAAGCACCACGTGCTCAGCTGGGCGCAGGGTGCCAGGGTAAGCTACACGACTGTGGCCCTTTCTGGCCACAATGATTTGTTCAAGGATAAGCCTGTTGCCCAAAGTGGAACCCCAAAGAATCCATCCCAGGTCTGTGCTAGAACCAGGGAGGAGACTCCTGCTCCCCCTGGCAGTAGATAAAGCTTAGAGCTTGAGGCAGTCACTTTGCCACCAGGAGGGAAGCCTGCCTGAGTAGGATATCAAGGTGACGGGGGCCTAAAGTCAGTTCTACCCACCCCAACCCTGACTTTTCAGTTCCATGAACGCTAAGCAGACTCCTCAAGGGCAGAGACAGCATAGAGTTTCCCCACCACTCAGGACAGGCTCACCAACAGTAGGTGCCCAATAAATGCTCAACTGAATCACATTTCCTGACCATCCTCTGAGCCAGGCCAAAGTTGGACGCCTTCTGCCTCTTTCAATGTCTGAGACTGGTAGTGTGTCTGGGACTTGTGTGTGCTTTTTAAAATCTTAACAAACCGACCCTTCTCTTTAGAGATTAATTTGCTGGCTGTTTTCACATGTTATCTCCATTTGATATCCTGAAGACTGCACATAAATGAAGAGTTCCATTTGTGTAATGACTCTTTAACGGTAGTAAAAACACATAACATAAAATTTACCATCTTTACTAGCTTTAAGTGTATAGTTTCGTAGTGTTACATATGTTCAGATTGTTGTGCAGCAGACTTTCAGAAACTTTTCATCCTGCAAAGCTCTATACCATTAAGCCAACAACTCCCTTTACCTCTTTCTCCCCAGTCCCTGGTACTCACCATTCTACCTTCTGTTTCTATGAATTTGACTCTTCTAGGTACCTCGTGTAAGTAGAAGCACACAGTATCTGTCTTTTTTGTTGCTGGCTTATTTCACTTAGCACAATGTCCTCAAGATTCATCCATGCCTGTAGCATGTGACAGGATTTCCTTCCTTCTTAAAGCTGAATAATATTCCATCATACGCACATACCATATTTTCTTTATCCATTCATCTGCAGATGGATGGGTGGGTGGTTTCCACCTCTTGGCTATTGTGAATAATGGGGTTATGAACATGGGTGTGCAAAATATCTCTTTGAGATCTTGCTTCAGTTGTTTTGAGTAGATACCCAGAAATGAGATTGTTGGATCATATGGTAATTCTATGTCTAACTTTTTTAGGAGCCTCCCTACTGTTTTCCACAGTGGCTGTACCAGCTCACATTCCCACCAAGAGCGTACAAAGGTTCCCTTATATCTACATCCTCGCCAACACTTGTTATTATTTTCTGTAGCCCTCCTAATGGATGTGTAATGATTCTTGTGCAGACACTATTTTCTCATTGAAGCTTTTAAAAATTTATTAAATTAGAATTTAAAAACATTAATAACTTAGTTTGCAAGTATAATGGAAGATGCTGACAACGTTTTGACATCTAAGTTGTGAATTTATATGCAACCCATTCTTGCAGACCACTGATAGATGAAACACTGCTTCCCCAGGTGAGTGAGGAAAAACCAGGCTGCCCAGCAGAGCGGGAGGTTCCAGGAGTGGTTGCTACAGAAGAATCGAGGGCTTGCAGCTCAGTGAGGTCCCCATGCAAGCGTGCCTCTACGCCCCAGGGGCTGTTTGCTGCCCTTCACCAGCTCTTAAAGAACACAAATGGGCTGCAGATCTGGCTCTGTCACTAACTAGCTACTCAGTTAACTTGTCTGAGCTCCCCTGGAAAGGACGGCCATGGAAAGAATGAGTGCATTCGTCACGGCATATTGGGAAGTTTCAGAGAATGCACAGAAGTTGACTGGTACTTAGCAGACCATCAGCACATGTTCACTGCTCTTACTGGGCTGCAGGATTCCTATTCATCTTGCTCCCGTGCCTGGCTCTCCAGGTCCAGGCAGTGGACTTTGTTAAACTTTTTTCCACAAATCTTCTCAGGCATCTACTGTGTGGCCAGCCCTGGATCAGGACCTCTGCCCCTCCCTTCCCCCTCCCCTGCCATAGCTCGACTCCACTCACCTCTTGCTTCTCGTCAGCACCTGGCACTCTACAATCTCACCAAACACTTCGAAACGCCTCTTCAGCTCGCGGGAGCTCATGTCGCTGGAGAGATTTCGAACATATACCACACGGCCTTCGCCCTGCTCAAGAAGGGCGACACAGAGGGACCTAGTCATTACCTGGCTTCCTGGAGCCCCTTTGGTGGCGGGCTCCAATGGAGTCCTCGTCCCCAGTCCATGATGCCTGACTGAGCAAGCAACACCAGCTAGGACCAGAGTCAGAGGGAAAACAGTGATAGTTGCTGTCCCAGAGGACCTGTCCTGCTGGAGGAGGGGGGCCGCCGAGTGTCGAATGGGGAAGTGACCCCCAAAGGAAGCAACTGCTCCCTTGAAGGAAATGAGCAGAGACTGGGTGAAGAAAGAGAGGTGTTCATCACTGTTCCTATAACTGCATGCTCAGTAGCTTCCATTTCGTTTCGAGTCTGCGGTGTTTTTGGTCGTGGGAGGTGTTGGGGTGGAAAGGCAAGTTGCTGAGGTGGCGGTGGGCAAGCATTGATCATAGAGGGAGTCAGAGCGGGCTGGGAGGAAAGCAGTCGGACAGGGGACATAGGGCTACTGAAGCCAACAGTATCCTCGGTTTTGCCGGGGCAGTGTGTAGACACTGTGACTGAAGTCACCTTCAGGTGAGCTCAGTGCCATGCCTGTGGGCCCCTAGAACAGCCCAGTGGAGGGAAGGGGTGGGGCGAAGCCTAGCTGAAACCTCCCCTTCTCTCTTCTCCAATCTGAGATTCTTCCGGTTAAAGCTACTGCCATTGGAAGAGTCGCTTTGACCTCCTGGAGAAATTCTAGCATGATCCTGGGAACCTGTGCTCCTGTGGGCAAAACCAACAGGTTCTGGTTTGGACAGGTTTTCTCCGGGAGCAGGTTAAAACTAGTGATTCTGGAGCCATCCTATTCCCATACCACAGGCAGGGAGGAAAGCACAGGCCTGGGGTCCAGAGCAAGGCACTGCTGTCGGCAGTCACAGGAACTGTGCATCCCACACCAGGATACGGCTCAGTTAAGCTCAAAGTAGAAACCCCCTCCCCCAGCCTCCCTGCAGCTCCTTGACTTCCAGACACTTTCCTGCCGCTGCCCCACTCACTGTTCTCCTAAATCTTTGCTTGGCTGGCTCCTTTCATCCCTCGGGGCCCAAGTCCTTGTAGATGCCTCCCCAGACCATTATCAAAATACATCCTCCCCAACAGTCAAAACACGACTGTTTATTTCAGACGTTTTAGTGGTGACGTGATTAATTTCATAGCGCTTCACTCAATCTACATTTACAGTGTCTATTCCTTGTTTACGAGTCTGTTGCTTCTTCCTTCTGCCCCAACCACAGGAGTGGAGTCTTCATCTGACTTGTTCATATCTGCTGAGTGATCACAAGTAGATTCCAAGAGGCCCCCTGAACAGCCTGTGGTTTTAAGCACCTAGGGTAGGCATTACCTTATCTGTGCCTCTGCTTCTGCTCCAAAGCACCCGTCATGGGGGGAAGCAATGAAGAATCTGTCATTTGTGCATCTGTCTTACTTCCCCTTCCTTTCTAGTGACATGGAGGGGCTGGCTCCACCCCCACCCCCCAAAGCTTCCCGATGAATTTTCCCTGTGGGGTGCTCTGCAGTAGGTTCGCCAGGCATGTGGACTGTGGACTGACTATGGGGAAGGATTAGGGAGGTGAGTGGGGAGCAAGGGATAGGTTCTCTTGGTCCCTTAGCCCTGATCAAGTGGGGGACCCTTAGAAAGCATAAGTGCAACTCCCTTGTGTACAGATGAGTAAACCAAGGCTCAGGGAAGCTTGGAGACCTGCCCAAGGTCACACAGAAGGTGGTGGCGGGACTGGTGCATGGCCTGGTTGGCCTAGCTCTGCTGACCCCTTGGCCTCTGGAGGCCCTGACACTGGGCCCTGAACCAAGTGCATGCTTCACAGCCAGTCCCTTGGCTGCACTTTGCACGGTGCCACCTTTGATGCCCTTTGGTGACCTTTGTGATTTTTTAAATGAAAGAAATGTAATTATTTTCTGCAGGCCAAAGCTAGCCTCACAGGGTTTCAGGCCTATGAAGGCCCAGTCCTTCCTGGCATCCCTGCTCGTTCCCATTCACTCCGGGCTCTGGGGCCCCAGGTCACTTACAATGGCCTTTTCTCGCCGCTTCCTGGCGTGCCGGACGCTTGGCGTTCCGTCTGAACACGGCCCTCTGCTCTCACATCTGTCAGTGAACAAGCAAAGCAGAGGCACTCACTCTCTGGAGGGACCAAACGGGATTTGGGGGGGCGGAGCTGCTCCAGGAGGCAAGGGACACCTCTCTACAACTCACTCACGAGGGCGGAACTGTTAGAACCCCTCCTGCAGAGGCCCAGCTGCCCCCTCAGCAGTGACAGCCTAGCGCCGTGTGTGGGTCCGAACACCGACACATGCCTTCTGCTACCTTCTGGGACTGGATGCCTGGGAACCACCGTGTGGTTGATAGGAACCCTTCTGAACCTGGCCTTTTTAGGCTTTTAGGGGTAGAAAGGCCCTTTCGCTTCATCATCATATTTGATCTGATGGAAAAAAAAAACATTTTTGAGGACTTATGTTTTCCTATTTTCCAGATGAAAAGCCTGAGGCTCAGGTTCAGTATGAGATTTGCTGAAAGCTAGAATGTAGGGGAGCCAGAGGAAGGAGCTTTGCTGAATATAGACCCACTGCTCTCTAGTGGTTGGTGCCTGGCCCAGAAGCAACCCTTGCCATCACCGCCCCATGTCCAGTCCAGCCATCTGGCTACTCAGTCTGGATGCACAGCTTGAAGAGGCGCCTGGATGCCACATGCCTGCGCCTTCCTACCTGTCTGCATGCTGCCCTCTCCTCCAGAGGGCCAGGCTGCTGGAGTGCAGGGAGCATGGTATGTGAGGTGCGGCCGAGTCCCAGCTCTGCCACACACCGTCTGCATCCTTGTGGACACAGCGCAGAGGGGAAGAGCGGGGCTCTCAGCCTGTGCTTGTATACTGACTCTACCACCTGCCTGCTGGGTGACCTTGGGCCAAGTTACTTAAGCCCTCTCAGCTTCAGTTCATCTGTAAAATAGGGAGATTCTATTGTATCCACCTCCTTAGCCTTTTATGAGGATCAAGTTAGAAAATGCACATAAATACTATCCCAGGAACTGCTTGATAATCACATGCTGTATATTCTATTAAACCTTTTTGAGCCTCAGCTTCCTTACCTATAAAATGGGGATAAGAAGCAGATGCATCCTCCAAGCGCACCCGTGAAGCTCAAATAGGGTAATAGAGGGGGATGTGAAGTGCAGACTTTTAAGTGCTATACAACAATGTTATCATCATCTATTTGCAATGGAGTTGGCGGTTTCTCCACTTGAAGAGCTGAGAGTGACTGGAAGGTACTGTGGGATTTGGGGTTTGTGTTGTTAAACCAGCTCAAAGTGTTTCCCGTTGACCGGTGTTTGGTAGTGGAAGCACAGGTAAAGAAATGTGGGTCCGGAGAAGACTGATGACCAGTTTACCAGACTTACCTGCCAGGCAGCTAAACAGGAACAGCGTTAACCAATTAACTTTCTCTAGAGAGCAGAAAAAGCCAGCCTGAACTTGGCCCAAAAGCAAGAAGCGAGAAAGGAGAAGCCATGGGGGTTTCTACAGAGGCTCCCAACTCTTTGCCAGCAAGCTTATGGACGCAGGCCATACCCACACACCCCCGAACCGGTCAGCGGGAGAAAGCCAGGCAGCTCCAGCTCTAGCTCTAGCCTTGGGGGCTGTATTTAAAGAGGAAGAGAACCTCAGTAGCTTCTGAACAAACGTTGCAGAAACAATGCCTAATGTGGACACCAAGTCATTTAGCTCACAGCAACCACTGGGGAAAGAACGGCCAGAAAAAGGACTCAGAGAAGATGGCTCTGACTTGTCATCCTGGCTTACTGCATAGAAGGACTTTTAGAGAAATCATTGGGGAACTCATTTTCAGTAAGATAGTCCAGGGCTTCTTAACATTAGTGTCTGGAGAATGCCCTAAAATTGAATGTCCAGTAGATGTCTACGCACATATGAACGGGAGAAGAGTCTTGCTTTAATCAGATTTTCAAACTGCTGGTATAGATATATAAAAAGAAAGCTGAATTTTTCTAAGGTATCTTTCTATTACCTAATTCTGGTGTTCAGAGTATGGCACTCTGGTGACTAGTCATCATCACCTGGGAACATGGTAGAAATGCAAATTCTCCACCCCCAACCCTAGACCTACAGAATCAGACACTCAGTGGGTGGGACCCAGCCATCTGCATGGTAACCAGCCCTCCAGGTGACTCAGCGGCACAGCTCTAGACTCAAGGCTACCATCTAGTGGTCATTCAGGTGCATCTCAGGCAGAGAGTTTCGGTCCTGCATCTATGGACGGACCTCAGGCCTTCTCCAGGAAGAGTCAGATCTTGCTGAGATGAGGAAAAGAAGCAACCTGTCTCCACTAAAATATGCCAGACCTCCATTCTTTCTGCCCAGCTCCCCGCTGACTTTTGGGCCAGCTCCCTCTGCAATCTGGTTCAGTGAGCAAAGATAAGCAAACAGGCTCATGACGCATCATCATCCCTGTGCGAAGAGCTCCCAGGGGGGCAGCTGACTGCGGAGAGTCACAGTGCGACTCAGCAACACCAAGAAATGAGAATAAACCTTACCACGGCTTTAAATCCAGGTATTTTTCAGAACACAGATTAGAATTATGCTAATCTTTTTACATGTAAGTGCCACATAGGCATTAAACTGTGTGGGTAGACATATGTTTCCACAAAAACCTATCCACTTTACAAATTTAAAGCAGAAAACGGATGAATAAAGGATAAGTTCATTTAGACACAAAGCCACGAGTGGCCAGAAAGTAGGTGTTCTTCCTTTCCTGAGGCCAGGATATTTGGGCCGCTCCCGACTGTCACTCAGCGGGCTCTGCTTACCTCCAGGGCCTATAACCAGAACACAGACCACACAAAGAAACACAGCCCTGGTGTCAAGGCTCTTCCCTCTCCTGGCCCCCTGGGAACTGGAGTCCTCAGCTGCCCATCATCCCTCCTGAGGCCACCCATCCATACCTGAAGGTCCTTTGGGTGGCTGGTGACCGGGAGCGGCAGGATGAGGAGCCGGAGCTGGAGCGGCTGCGGGAACAGAGCCGCCGACTGGCCTTGCTTGGTGGGCTCTGGTAGGGGCAGTGGTCAGAATGAGGGGGGCTGACCCCTGAGTCCTCTTCATCGTCCTCCACCTCCTCCTCCTCCTCCAGGAGGAAGCTGCTCTCACCACTGCTGCTGCTGCTGTCCTCAAAGACAGTGTCATATTCGGGGCTCTTGCAGGAGGCCAGCTCTTCATCCTCCAGGGCGGCCTCCAGGAGCCCAAAGTGCTTGGTGAGGCTGGCGCGGATCTCGTGGTCTCTCAGCAGCAGATTGTCCTTGGGAGATGCACCTGCGTCACAGCTTCTGCTTTCCTCCCTACCGGAGGCCTGCACCGCAGCCCGCAGGGCACCTTGCTGGGGCCAGTCCTCAAGGTGGACCCCAGATGGCTCCCAGGACCTCAGCACCTTCCTCTGCAGGGCACCCTCTGGCTTGAGCACCTGGCAGTAGTCATGGTCTCCAAAGGAACAGGAGAAGGGGCGCTTCTGACCAGCCTGGGAGGCTGGCTGGGCTGTGGCATGCCGCAGGTGGGACAGGAGCTCGCTTCGCTCCGGGTGCTTCTTTGGCAGCTTGTGGGCCGCCCCTGTGGCCGCCCCGAGCTGGAGGCCCTCTGGGGTGGGGAGGCTGGGAGCTATGTCCTTGCCTGGGCTGTGCTTGATGTCTGGCTTGAAGGGGTCCTCCTCTGTGGGCTTGTATGGAGGTGTGGTGGGTGGGGTGAGTCCTACCCATGCAAAAGGAGAAGCACATGAAGTAGAGACAGATCACTGAAACCCTAGTTTGGGATGGCAAAGTGTGCCCCCACTTCCCCAACCCAATGTATGGCGGGCATCGCTAATGGGTCACCATACTGCGGGATGAGCCTGGACATGGCCTGGGCTCCTCACACAGTCCATCATCAATTCCTCGGAGCCAGCATGTGATGAAATCCATTTGCCATCCATTCTGTAGCATGACAATGGTAGCTGAAGCCTCCAGGTCGTCCAGGCATTCAACAAACCCCCTCAACTCTTCTTCCCAACAGCCTCTGACGTCTCCCAGGGGAGAGAGGGAACAGGCACCACAGAAAACCTCCCACCTAGATTTGACCACCAGTGTCCTTAGTGCTCCTGAATCTGACGTTAGCCTGTATCCTCCCCCAGAAGGAATTTGCTAAAATGTCACAAATCACTTCCTCTCTGGGGCTCCCGAAGTCTACAGGATCCAGACGGAATCCCTCAGCCTGGCATTCCTCTTAGCCTTTTGCGGTTGCTCTTTGCTGACCCCCTAGTTCTGCCATGTCACGATGTCAGGTGAGCAGTGTTCTCGAGTGCACCTGAACTTTCTCTCCTCTGTGCCTACACTCAGATCGACGCTGCCGCCGAGGAGGCCTTCCCCTTGTCGCTCCAACTTCTACTCATTCTGCAAGCCCAGCTCAAGTGCCCCCTCCTCCGAGTGCCCTGCAAATCCGCCCAGGCCCCGCTCCTGCCCCCCACACCTCACCTCTGTGCTCCCAGAGCTCTTGCACCCATTTTGGAACCAGTGCACACAGAACAGTACTCGTCGCAGTGTGAGTCTGTCTCCCACACAAGACTGTGGCTCTTTCTTTTCTGACCCCAACATCAGCTCACGTGCTGGCTGTTGGCAGCTGAACAGCTGAGCCGGGCCCTGAGCCTCCTCCTTATAATGTCCTCGTTGTGTATCTCAAAACCCAGTGTGGCCTATGATGTAGTGGCAGGGAGGGCTCACTGGGGCACCCCTTACTGCCTGAGGGGCTGCTCAGTATGGGGGACTCATTGCTAGGGGTCGTGCCAGCTCCCCCATGGGCATCCCACAGCTGAGCCCCTGGCTCACCTGCCGTGCCACAGAGCTCCACCGTCAAGGTCTGCTCAAAGCTCTTCTTGCCAAAAGGAGGGTCACTGGTAGGGACAGGGAGGACAGAAAGGAAAGAGGCCAGTCAGCAGCAGGCCCCACCTCCCTGAGCACCAGGAGGGCAAGGGGAACCTGTGACAGACCCTGGTTCTGCCACCCGAGGAACTGAGGCCCGGGGAGAATTTGTTGGGGATGCCCTCCACCCCCATCCTGGCTCTTAGAGGAATTCAAAGCTGCATAGCTCTTTTAGGATACGCGGGACAGATCTACTGGAGCATGGAGACAGGGCAAGCAGACAACTTCATTTTGCAGACCGAGCACCTGAGGCCCAGTGAAGGGCGCACACCTGCCCGAAATCACGCAGCAGCATCAACTTTTCCCTGTGAAGAATAGAGCTCCTTCCCTGGGTCTGGAGAGGACGAGTTCTAAAAACAAACTCCTTTCTAAGGGAGCCCAGCTCCTGAGGGCCACACAGGACAACTGAGGGCATGGGCACGGAGCCAGGCCAGCCCCCCAACATACACCCTCAACAGGATGAGGTCTCATGGAATAACAAACCAGTAATTTCCAAAAATTTACCTTTGCGACAAGGTCAGCATGAGGCACCTGGGAGAGTCTGAAAAGAAAAAAATATATATATTAAGGTTCTTCAACATGGCATTGCTAGCCAATGTTTCCTTCTGGAGAAGACCCCAAGCACAGGTATGCGACCCGAAAACCTCTGTCATTTTTAGGGAAGGGCAGGGACAACTCAAAGCCACCTTCTTTCCCAGGGTGGGAAACAACATTAACCGCTACAGGATCAACGGGATTTTGCAGAAAAGAGAAGGGTACGAGGGCGACCCCTTCTGGCCACACAGTGTAGCACTGCCGGGTCGAGCTTGCTCCCAAGGCCAGGAGCTGTGGGCTCTGACACAGTTGGATGCAGGACTAACTAGCTGAAGGAATCACTGTGCCTCCGTTTGTGTCTTAAAATGAAGAGTATAACAGAACCTACCACACGGGTTTCCTGTGAGAGGTCGATGGGGATAATCTGTGATAGACCAGTGCCTGTCTATCACAGTAAGTACACAATAGATAAATGTTATTATCACCCCTACGATTACCATTTAAAATTCAACTTCACTGTGGAGCTGAATGTATAGAAACACCTTCTGACACATCATCACCCAGGAAGTCTTCTTCGGAGCACTTATCACAATATGTCATTGTCTTCCTTTTTTGCTTATTTTTGGATCGCCCGTCTCCCTCACTGAAACACAAGTCCCATCCAGGCAGGCATCTTACGCCTTGTTCATTAAGTGGCGCCTGGCCCATGCATAATGGAAACCTCAGAGATTTGGGGGTGATGCCTGAAGACCCGCCCAACGAGCCATCATATAGAAAGGGAAGTTGAGAGCCAGAGAGGGGAAGGGACTTGCCCAGCAGTGGGGTACGCCGTGTCCCATCCCTGCCCCCTCTCTTGCAGACCACCGACTCCGACTACCTCTGGAAGGAAGCCGTGAGCAGCTGGGGTCCTCGTCTGTGTCCCCACAGCCACTCTCACAGGGGCTCTCCAGAGCCGGGATCTGGGGTCTCTGGAGTTGCTGCTGGTCTTGGCCACTGTCCTCATCCGTAGGGCTGCCCAGCTCCCCCTCCGTGTCATAGGCCTCAGGAGCCAGGCCCAGCGAGGGCAGAGATCCTTGAGGCTCCGTGGAGACCAGCGATTCCTCGGTGAACGTCAGCCAGGGGCCCAGCTCAGGGTTCAGCCTCCTGGAACGCCGCACGGGGCACACCAGGCTCTCCAGCTTCCTCCCCAGCCTGGTCCATGGCGAGCCTCGGCCTAGCCTTTTCGGGCCCCACTCTTCCTCCTCCACCTCCTCCCCCTCCTCTTCTTTTTCTTCCTCCGCCTCGTCTTCCTCCTCTTGCTGCAGCCTGGCTGACCGGCTGACCCGTCCTTTCACCTCCAGCCTCAGTGGGCGCAGGCTGGGTCTGGGCCCAGTGCTCTTGGGCGAAGCGGCTATCCTCACCTCCTCCACTGGGGATGGGCGACCAGAGGAGGCCTGGCTGTCCTGGGGCCGGGGCCGGGGCTTGAGGGAGGCGTAGACAGGTGTGGCCAGGCGGTAGGGTTTGCTGACATCGCATAGGACGTCTTGAGCCAGAAGTTCCCTCAGGATGGAGAACTCAGCCCAGGAGGCTTTGGAAGGGTGCTGGGACCGGGCCCAGGGTCTGACCTGCTTGGAGGGGTTTCTGCAGGGCTGAGGGGCCGGCTCTGCGGCCTGGGGGGGCAGCTTCCTCTGGGGGAGGCAGTAAGTGTGCATGTAGCGAATGAGCTGTACCACCGCCTGCATGTTTTCCAGGGGAACCTGGGTACTGGGGCCTGCCGCACTCAGCACTGGGGAGTCCCGGGGAGAGGCTGGAGCTGGCTGGGGGCTCGGGCAGGCCTCACCCGGCTCCTCGTCCTCCTTGGCAGGGAGCCGGGGACTCAGTGGGGCTGGCGGCTGCAGGCCCCTATCTGGGGAGCAGGCTTTAGCCCGGAGGCAGGATGGCACGGAGACGAGGTGCTTATGCAGTTCTGTACAACTCCGGCTCTGAGACTGCATTGTGGGGGCCTTCTTTTCTTGGGTGCTGTCCACCTAGAGAGGGAAAGGGACCACAGTGAGGAGGAAGGCTCGCACTGCTCTCCCCCTCTGCCCCATCAGGCAGCCACTGGCTAGGCCTAGCATGTCTCACCTGG
Organism: Pteropus medius; assembly: GCF_902729225.1. Taxonomy (NCBI): domain Eukaryota; kingdom Metazoa; phylum Chordata; class Mammalia; order Chiroptera; family Pteropodidae; genus Pteropus; species Pteropus medius. Next base: position 17,700,747 of record NW_024349802.1, on the reverse strand, counting down.
ATTATTGAAATCACCAGGTTTCATCCACCTTACCCCCAGCTTCCAGCACAGGACCCAGCACCTGGCAGTGCTCAGGCAATGAGTGAAGGAATGAGCAGCCTCCTAACATGGACTTTGCCCCTTTCAGATTCACCGCAAAGCCTGCCCTGGCTGGCCATCCCTCTCTCCTGCACTACGGCCTTCAGTAAGAGCGCCAAAAAGTACATTAGTGGTTGCCTGGAGCAGGCGTGGGAACAGATTAACTGTAATGGAGGCACTGGGGATCTTCCCGGGATGATGGCAATGTTCTAAAACTGGGTTGTGGTCATGGCTGCACGACTCCGTAAATTCACTAAAAATCATTGACTTGTACTTCTAAAACAGGTGCCTTTTATGATATGTAAGTGGCACCTCCTTAAAGCTTTTTAAAAAAGAAAAGAAAAATTCAGTAGCTACCCAGTACCCATCAGATAAAGGGGCCGAGGCCCCTCGGCCAGGTGTTAAGGGCCTTCTGCAGTCCAGCCCTGCCGACAGCTCTCTCTAGCCTTATCTATCCCCTCTTGTCCATACGGGGCATTTCCTCCAGTGCACTTGTCTCTTTGCTGGGGTCAGATGGCTGTCAGGTGTCTCTCACATTCCTGGGGTACTTCCTAGCTTCCTAGAGGACAAAGAGCTGGCTCCCCAAAAAGCTTAGCTGCTGCCCCCTTGACAGATGGAACATGAGGGGCAGGCCTTTATTTTCGGAAAGCAGCCAGGACAAGTAGGGAGAGCGCACAGGGACAGGACCCCACCCCAAGCGGAGCCCAGGCAGGGGACAGGTTCCTACACAGAGCCACCATTGGAGAGAGATGCCATCTGATTCTGCCCTCAGGGTGTGGGATTGTAGGCAACAGTCCCTTTAGGAGTGTCCCAGGCCAAGAGCAGAAGGGCTGAGCAGAGGCTTTGAGTAACAGGAACTCCAGAAAATCACCTCTGAAACCTCTCCTTGGAAGCCTTATAAGATGGAGCCCAAGGAGGAAGTGGGACTCGCTTCACTCCTGGGTGTTTGCGATAGAGTTTTCAACTCCCCAGTGGCTCCCTGGAAATGAAATCCACACCCCTTATTGTGGTCTCCGCAACCATGAACTCTTATGTTTTGGGCTGTCACCCCATTAGAATTAGCCCCCTGAGGGCAGGCCACATCTTCCTGGTCCCCAATCTAACCCAGTGCCTAACTCCGTGCCTGGAACATGGACGTGTATGAGAACGGTCAGGGCTCTTTCTAGAATCTCAAACTGTCCTAGGTCTCAAGAAGTGCCCGGCATGCCAGCTACAAGGCTGTGTGAGGAGCAAGGAGGGGACTGGAAGTTGATCGAACTTGATATCCCTAACGAGAGCTAATGGTTGTACCTCCCAGAAGCTACCTGGGGGCCCAGGTGGGCTTGGGGGCATGTGCAAAAATACCTTGACACAAGGCCGCTGACTTTGGGACCTGAGGCCTGCCTGGCACCAGGCGGTCCCTTCCTTCTGAGTGTCAGAGCTTGATGCTGGGTAGGAGGTGGCGAGCAGGAGCTTCTGCAGCTGCGGGAGAAGCAGAGGGGAGAGGAGCTGGGGCTGAGCCGTAGCCAGGAGACATGGAGAAGCAACGTGGGTAGAGGCCTGAACCTGAGCTAGCCCCTCGGGACTGACCACACCCTGACCTGGGTCATCATAGGACCATGGGAAGAACACAAGATGGGCATTTAATGACCTAGAATACATCCCCAATATATTAAGCACAGAGAGCAGATTGTCTAACAACCCCAAACACATATAAGCATCCCAATAAAATGTACAATCCTTTTCAGAGTTAATTACCTAAGAAGAATATCTGTGACTTTGAGAAACCCAAACAGATCTTGGGTAATATCTGCCCGTTCTACTTTTAAATGTGGTGTATGTACTTTATTGGGACCCTCTGCATCTGCTTGTAACACACGCATGCACGCACACACAAAATCTGGAAGGCTGGCTACCACAATAATTCTTTGGCATAGGATTCCAGCTGATTTTCCTTTTGTTCTTTTTGCTTATTCATGTTGTTTTTAAATTCGTTTTTTTGTTTTTGTTTTTGTTTTTTTTTAAGTAGACTTCTAACTGGTGGGAAAAAATATACCACAAATACTAATGAGTAGACAATTAGAAGCAAGTCTCCTCCTGCCAAGGTCCCTTTCTCTACCCCAGAAGCAACTACTATTAACCACTTTCTTGAGACTCTGTCATGAGGTGGGGTTCGATCACACAAGAATGTACGCGTACATAGCACCTCCAGCCCCCCAGCTGTCCCTACACAAGTGGACGCACACGATACTCAAGCTTGTCTGGCTCTCCTAATTTTTCTGTAAAAACTGTGGAGACTCTTACACTTCTGCACCCAGAGAGCAGGTGCACAGCGCATCCCAGCTGCGGGAGCCGGGAGCTAAGCGCACCAAAGGCCCACCAAAGACCCTGTCACAGTCAAGGTTGAGAATAAGTTCGGAAGTATGACAGGTTTTGCTATAGCACTGAGTGCTTCCTCGGGGGACATGCGCCCCAGTCATCCCAGCGAGGAGTGCCAAAGGCTTGGGAACTGGAGAAAAGGCCATCCCACATACCTCTAGGAGCTGGAGGATTGCCCCGCCTCACCTAGACCCCAAACTAACACACACATGTGTGTGATCCTCTGACGTGGACCGGAGTGAAGGGACCTGGTCTGGCCCAGCCCAGCCCCAACTCAGCATGAGGCCTTGGGCGAGTGTTTTCTCTCTCCAGGCCTTGGCTTCTCCATTGGTGTGACAGGGGCAGGTGAATGAAATGACTGGATCTGAACCGCTTTCGACTCAGGAGTCCCTCTAAGAATACACTAGACGCACAGGTATATAGAGGTCCGTGGGCCCCTGTCAGGCCATTGGTGGACTCTGTGGGATCCGTGACTGTGAGTTAAGAACTGGGCATTTGAATAGCATCTCAGGACCTTTCTAAGACTCTATCGGTGTGCTAGGAGTCTAGAGGGTGAGTCTGTTTCCCGTGTGCCTAGCACAGTGCCTGAGACAGGTGCTCGAAAACCTGTGTGGAATGGAGGCAGTTTAAGGCACGGGAAGGAACAATCTGTGACCAGCAGGGGTCGCTCTCTGCCTCTCGGAAATTTGGTCCCTCTCCAGAGCCCCAGCAGAAATGGCACTGAGATTCCTCATTACTAATGGTCGTGCTGGACTATTACTTAGATAGCATTTATTGAGCAACTTCTATGTGCTATGCACTGTTCTAAGTGCTTTACATATAGTACCTGCTGTATTCCTCCTCACAGCCTTTGAGATAAGCACTATTTTTGACCCCACGTTACAGACCAGGAAGCTGAGTCAGGGAGAGGTCAGGGACACAAGCTGAGATTCAAACCCAGGAGGCCCGATTCCAGTTTGAAAGGAAGCAGGACCCCCATCGGCAGGAGCCACAACGTGGGACTGAACATACTCATGTGTCCAGCACACACTAGCTGCTGGGGGTACTTAAAGGCAGCAGAAAAGAAGGAAAGACATTCTGGACCAGGAGGCAGAACACCTGGGCTCTAGCCTCTGCTGTGCGACCACGGAAGAGGCCCTCCCCACTCTGGGTGTCTGTTATCACATCGCTGGGCTTGATGGTCGCTAACGGCCTTTCTAGCTCAAAACTCTCTGTGACTCAAGACTCCCCCCAGCTCTAACAGTCTCTAAGTTTCCAAATCTCGCCAGCCCCCAGGGGCCACAGCACCAAGGTGAGGAGCCTAAAACAGGTGAGTGTAGCTGGACTTCACACTCCGCGGGACACCTCAGCTTCCAATACACAAAGGGCAATGGCTTTGAGCAACCGAGGTCTAGAGCCCTCTGAGAATCTGATAAAAGCTGAGACCTTCTCCCGAGAAAGCACATCCTCATGTCCCGCATATACTTACACAGATAGCATTTAATTTTTGCTAGCGGGGGGTAAAAACTGGTCCAACCTCTTTGGAGGGCAATCTGGAAATACCTGTCTAAACTGGAAAAATCACATTACCTGTAGACACAGAATTCCATTTCTAGGAATTTACCCACTTACATGTGGCAAAGGCCTGAACCGGGACAACGACTACAGCACTGTAGCAATAAAGCAGTTGAAACAAGATAAATATCCATTAACCAAGGAATTGATTAAATAAACTATGGTATAACCTATGCAGACAACAAAACGGATGAAACAGAGCTACTTGTGCTCATCTGAAAGAGTTTCTAAGACACACAGTTCAATGAGAAAAGCGAGGTGCAGGAAGCGTATAATGTAGGCCCCCTTTGTTGTTAAAAAAGAAAAAAAAAAAAACGGTGCAAGAGGAAAGTCACATAACAGATCAGTAAGCATGGAAACCTCCGGGGAAGGAAAAATCGATTGTGAGATGGGTAAGGAGGTTTTGCTTTAACTGTCCACATTTCCTGCTTAGATTTTTATTGTGTGTGTATGTATAATCTTTAGGAAAATGTTCGCATGTGATTTTAAGGGTTTGCAACACAAGGTGAATCCACGAAATCCCAAAGGGCCTACGGAATGCGGGTGAAGCCTCCGTGGCTAGTCCAGCTGTACAGGTGGGAAGGTGAGGCCCAGGGAGGCCTCGCACATCCTATCCAGGCTGTTTGCCATGAACCCCACTCCCTACACCCACCACCCCTGAAACCAGGCACCACATCCCAGGCCACCACCATCACTTCAGCTGGAGATAGATTCTCACCAGTGAGAGCTCATCCACCTCAGGGGCCGGAGCCGGGGCCAGAGGCTCCAGGGAGGGGCTGGGGGGTGCAGACGAGGGGGCAGGCGAAACTGAGGTGCAGGATTGTGCATCTCCACCATCCAGAGCTGGGAAGGCGACCAGACCCACGTCATCTTCAGGGATGTCATCCAGGGTCTTGGTGAGTGCTGCCAGGAGGGCCTCATTCTCACTGTCAATTATCTGAAGTGAGGAGGGCAGGTGAAGCAGAGAGGGACATGGTTAGTCAATACCTTGGGCTCATCCGACTTCATGGTGGAAACGTGCTCTGCTCCACAGGCTGCACCACCATCACTGTCCTGCCAAACCCTTTCAGATGCTTCCTCCATCGGGTCCTCTCAGTATTGCTGGGGTAGCAGATGCCCGGGGAATGTGTTATCGACTCCAAGAATCCCAGAAGTTTATGAACAGGCAGCAGGTGACACTGGAAATGGCCTTGCCCTGGGAATCCCAATCTGGGCTCTGCTGTTCATCAGCATGTGACCTCGGGCACAGAGCTGCCCCCTGAGAGACACCAAGGACAGCAGCTTGATGCTGCAGCCTCCCTTGTCCAACCCCTGGGACACAGCTCTGAGGCTAGTCTTTGCCATTGGTAGCAGCATCTATGGGAGGTCCCAGCCCCCATGACTCTGGGGCCCAAGAAGACAGTGGAAAGGCTGGAAGCTTCAGGGTTCAACGATGACAATAACAATCACAACTACTAATTTCCTGCAGGTTCCCAGGACTTGCTTGCCTCATTCATCATGGAGAGTTGTATGGTAGTTGAATTTGGGCTCTGGAGCTGGGATTGAATCCCAGATCCTCTACTTATCAATGGTGGGTCCTTAGTTTTTTCATCTGTCGAATGGAATAACAACTGTACCTACTTCATAAGGTCATCGTTGAGGACTAAATGAGTTAACATATGTAAGATGCTTAGGAAATAGTGCCAGGCACATGATAAGTACTCATTACTATTACTACTACTACTACTGTGATGGTGATGGTGATGATATTGATGGTTATGATGATGGTGATGATGATGGCGATGATGATGATGGTGATGATTGCGGTAATGATGATAGAGATGATGGTGGTAGTGGTAGTGGTTGTGGCACTTTCTCCCCATCTCGTCCCTTCCTCTCTTCCCCTAACACATACATACGGAATGGCTGCTCCGTGCCTGGCATTGTCTAGGCACTGGAGAGATATCATGCCAAGGCTGATATAGCCCCTGCCCTCATGGAGTTTACACTCCAGTGTAGAAAAGAGTTAAACAGAGAAACAAACAAGATCAAAGAGTGAGAAAGACTGGAAAGAAAATAAAAGGAAGCTGTGATGGAGAAGGAGAACACGGTATGAAGATTTACAGGCTATTTTCAAGGTCAACGAAGACGGCTCTGAGCAGCTGAAACTTAAACTTAGGCTGAAAGTTGAGAAGGCACCAGCCAGGCAAAGGGTAGAGGAAAGAAGATTCCAGGCAAAGGGAAAAGCGAGTGCAAAGTCCTGGGACAAAGAATTTGGTCGATGAGAGGAACAGAAAGGCTTGGCAAATACTGTCACAGGTAAACCTCACAACAGCTGCTAAGAGGGATGTACTATTCTAACTTCCATTTTGCAAATGAGGCAACTGAGGCTCTTGGAGGTTGAGCGAGCTGTCCAGGGTCATACAACAAACCCAGATCAGGCAGGGCTTAGACCGAGCACACCATGCACAGATAAACCAAGACCCTTCCTTCTCTGGTGTCTAAGACCTATAACAAGGAGGGTCAGTGAGCACACTTCCAGCCCACTCAGACATCAGCCCACCGCCCCCACACCCCGAAGCCCAGGAGTCTAGAGATCACACTGCCTCTAGGTGAGGCAGAGAGCACCTGATTTAGTAAACCCTGGTTGCTGGGCCTGTTCTGGTGGGAAGCGCATTAGGTCACATGATGCCTCCCCCAGCACTCTTTCCCATCCCAGGTCAGGCTGTTTATCCTTTCTTCAGGAAGTTCATCTGAAATACACATCTCGTGACGGCCAAATCTGTTCCAGGCCTTGCAGCCGGAGCAGCAGCTGAGTAATTCAAAGGGACATGGGGAAAGGAGAACAAGCATGTTTGTAATTTTTGGAACAGAGCTAAGAATAAAAGAAAGGTCAAAAGAAGGTTTTGGTTGGGCCTGACCCAGGCCCCGGGGATGGAGGGAGGGCAGATCCAGGCCCACGGACTCTGGCTCAAGAATGTGATGGGGCTCACTTGACTGTCCCCCATGCTCACCCAAAGACCAGAGTCCCTGTGTCCCCAGAGCAATTTGTCTAGCCTGATGGGGAATTAAGATCTTGGAACCTGGGGCTAAAAGACCACTCTTGGGGCTGACCGCACAGGACTCTGCCCCGTAGAGTGATCTTGGACAAGTCGTTTCCCTCATCTAAGCCTCGCTGCTTTTTCTGTAATATAGGAAGCCATGATCCCTGGCTGTCTACGAGGAAGGCAAGTCTGGAAGTAGTAATGAAAGTGCTCGCGTGCCTAGCTCAGTGCCTGAAGCATGGGAGACTTTTTTGAATGGAAGAATGAATGAGCCAAACAATGAATTCTGGCCACAGGGAGACAACTGAGATTAGAGTTTCAAAGAACACATTCTAGAGGGAAGTTATTCAGAAATGAGTCATCAACACTGGATGGAATGAGAATTCCCTCTTTCACAGAGGGAACAGCCAAGGGCCCAGAGATATTACCATCGCAAATATCATCTGGATCCCTCAGGGATCACATAGTGGCCAGGGCTGTTAAACACGTGACCTAAGTGCTACCACTCCCCTTATCTCTAACCAGATGTGGCTATTCCGTCCACACCAGCATCTTTCTTAATACAGCCCTCCAGGCAACAATTGCTTATTTGCCATTCTTTTTAGGGTGGGGGGAATGAAGGTCCAGGAAAGAGACTTGTCAAGGTCACAAAACATACCAAGTCAGAGGAGGGGTCAAGGACTTATTGTGTGCCGGCGCCATGCTAAATAATAGAGACCTCAAGAAGCAGCCAACAGGTTGGTACAAACAAAATGACTAACAAAAGGCCTCCGTGCTCTCCTCAGCCCTCCCTGAGCTGCTCCAGCTTGGGGACAGCCAGGCGGGGTTGAAGGCCCTGACCCCTCTGGAAGAAAGGCCATTCCTGCCTGCAGCATTGTCCCGTCAGCGCCCTAGGATAATACATCACAGGGAGCTGTGCCACCCCTCTCCTCTTCCTGGGCCCATTAGCTCCACTCTCCCAGCTCTGCTTGGAAACGGAGTGCAAATTAATGGAGAGTTAATCAGCTGAGGAAGAGATATTAATAGACTCGGCCCCACCCCCAACCTTCCTGAGCTGAGCTCAAGCTAGAGGAAAAGGAGTCTTTAAGAAATCTGATGGAAAATGCTTCATTTGGGGCCTAGAGTGGCTTGAAGGAATGACACAGAGCAGAATATTTAGGCTACTAGGGCCGGAAGAACACTCGGAAATCCTCTGCTATCCAGGAGGACTTAACCAGGCTCTGGGAAACCCAGGAGATGTTTTCTCCATTTTTTTCCTGGGAGTTAGTCTATTTCATCAGGGTCTAAAAGGACCCTGTGAGTCTCCCCACAACAGATAGAACAGATTCAGCTACTGATTGAATCCGAGTTCCGTCCTCATTCCTAGCATGGAGAAACTTAGGCCCAACCCAGGAAGCTGCTTGCCAAGGCCACACAGCACAGTGTGACAGGACAACCAAATGCCTGCTTCCTCCAAAAATGCTTCCTAAGTGCCTGTTGTGGCCCTGGCTCTAGGACTCATGGAAGGCACTGTCCCTACCTCCCAGGAGTCGTCAACCCTGTGACAATAGCTTGCTCTCCACTCTCCCAGTCTGTTTCCATAGCAATGGTGCCATTTGATTGTTAGAATGCAACTCTGACACAAGGCAGCACAGCTCTGAGTCCCACTGATCAAATGAGGACAGTGTCCGAGCTTATGGCAGAGGGAGGATTGGAACCCTCTGCCCGAGTCCCAGTTCGAGGTTGTAGAATGGGTCATGTCTGGTCCTTGGGAGGAAAGAAAATATTACAATCAGTTCCTTCATTCAACGCATATGATTGAGTCCTTATGATACGAGAGGGGCCCAGAAACAAATAAAATGCTGTTTGTCCTCAAGGACCTCGAAGTCTAAAGGACAGATATAGACACACATACATAGAAGATGGGAGCCCAGGAGAGGACGTAACTGACCAACTAACTGCCTTAGGAGAAACCAGCATGAGAGCTGGGAATTGAAGGATGTAGTCATTTGATAAAAATGTATTAAGTCCTGAGAAAGTGCTGGGCTCTGTGGACAGACCTGGACCATAGCAACGCACAATGCTGTTACAATCCCCATGCTCACTGGGTTTACGATGGAGCGGGGGAAAAATGGGGCATTAACCACATAACCACACGCACAGAGGAGCATTGGTGTGTAACCGGTGGAGCGGGCCTAGTCTTGGGAGAGCAGGTGGGGAACACAGGCCATGGGCGGGGAGGGGCTGGGTGGGCAGGTTCTGCCACAGTCTGGACCATCTGTGAGGATTCTGCTGTCCTTGCTGGGCTGGGAGCCCTGAGCCCACACCACATTGACTTGTGCCTGAGACTATTTCATGCACATAGTAGGACCTCGGCAGGATCTTGCTAGTGGGTCTGGCCGGTGTCTGAGTAGGTGGGGACCTGTGCAGTTAGGTGAGAATGGTCTCCGCACAGCATCTGAACCCATCTTCTTCATCAGTCTCCACGACCTGAAAGCATTTTCTAGAAGTCGGCTCCCTGTGAGGGAGGGGGCAGCACAGCAGAGGTCTCTTTCCTATTGTTCGCATAAAGAATGAAGGTCACCAGATGGAGCCAGAACTAGAGCCCATCTTGCTGATCCTCACAGGGTTGGCAGAGAGGTTGTGTGGCAGTGAGAGGTATGAGTTCCTGGGTTAGAGTCTTTCACCTTTACCCTTCCTAGCTGTGTGACCTTCGGCAAGTTACTTAACCTCTCTGAGCATCACTTTCCTCACCTGTAAAATGGATCATTAATAGCCCTTTACTTATAGGTTAGAATATTCTTGGGAAAAATCTAGACTCCTTACCATGGCCCATGAGACCCTGAATGACCTGGCCCCCGCCCACCTCCCTGACTTTATCTCCTGGCACTTTCCTCTCAGCCACTACCCTCCAGCCCTTTTGTTCCCCAGCACAGCAAGTTTTCCTGCTTCCTGGCTCTGCACTTACTGCTTCTTCCGTCAGGAAAGCTCTGTCTCTGCTCTCTGATCTTCATGAGGCTCCTCCTCCTCATCCTTCAGCTGAAGCATCTCCTCCTCAGAGAGCTTTACCTGACCACCCAGTCTTTAGACCCTCTTCTCATCTCAGGTTTATTTCCTTTTATGCCCTTGTCTCAATGTCCACTATTTATGTGTTCGCTGATCTAGGGTCAATCTCCCCTCTGGACTGTCCAGTCCACTGATGAACACAGTGCCTGGCACACAGAGCTCCATAAACATTTCTAGAAGGAATGATGCAATCTTCAGGAGGACTGTCTGAGATGATGCTCACGGCACACCAGCACGGCATCTGGCAGACAGGTTGTTATTATTACTATGTTGCCAGACAGGCACAGGGAACCACACCTTCTTCCCCCAATCTTTATGGAGAAGTATATTTCAAGTAAAGAATGATGAATTTGAATGTACCCATCACCCACCTTCAACATGGCCAATCTTCTTTCATCTAGTTCCCTCCAGGCCACCAACACACCCACACATGCGACGTGCTTTATTCTAAAGCAAACCCCAGACGTCATATTTTTCCATTCTGGAGGGCTTCTTAAAGGAAATAAACGTCACCCATCACATGCCCCAGAGGCTGGGGTGCCGGGAGCAAACTGGATGAGAAGCATCCGTATGCACAGCACGCTGCCTCATTTTAGAGAAACTACAGGTTCCGATTAAAATATGGGGATATAACTGTACTTATGTCTGAGAGATTTTAAGATAATTAAATGAGTTCATATACATAAACAGGGACAGTCCTGCCACAGAGCAGGTGCTCAGTAAATGTGAGTCGTTCCCAGTATGGTGTCACCATAGTTATAAAGCCCTGGCTCGAGAGGTGGGCAGACTGGGTTTGAATCCAGCTCCCTGCTGAGTAGGTAAACTGCCCTGGCACATGACTTAACTTCTCTAAGCCTCAGCTCTTTCCTCTGTAGAATAGAGAATAATGGCGCCTGCCTCACAGGGTAGAGATGAGAATTCAGTGAGATACCATAAGGAAGGGAGGATTGGAACCCTCCCTGACCCATAGAGGGGCTGGGTTCTGACAGGGGCGCACGGAGAAAGCGGCTCTTCCCAGCTGTAACTTTCTAGGGGTGATAACACAGGCCTGGCGGAAGGGCGAGGACTGCCAAGATCAAGTACAAATCCAGTGGGAGAGACAGGTCCCAAGAGGAGTCTTCTCTGCATGAGCAAGTGCGGGAGAAGGTGGTGCAGGGCAGAACCAGGCTTTCAGGGGCAGAGAGGGGAACGGCTGAGCAGGAGGTGGTGTGCTCGAGAGGACATACCTGCAACAGCTCCGAGTCCTCGGGGCTGTACTGGCTGGGTTCGGTCTCGGAGCTCTCGGGGCACCACTGCAGCTCCCCAAAGCAAGTGGCCGAGTCGAAGTCGCTGGCGTCCAGCTGGGAGAGGTCGAGCTCTGGAAAGTCAGCGCAGAGTTGTTCCTCCCCGGACCCCACCTGAGGAGACAGGAAGGAAGGAGGCCGGTCAGGGCTAAGCTTGGCTGGACCCAAGTGGGGACCCTCTTACTCATGATGCTGCCAGCCTAGGCCTTCAGTCGCCCTTGGCCAAGGCCTGATTTTGCCAAGTGCCCGAGAAATGTAAAGGTCTGCCCTGCTCTCTTGCAATCGTTAAATCTACCAGGAGCTAAGCTAGGCCCTGGCAGTGCATCCTGCCTGCTGCTCCCTTCCCCTCTCCTCTGTACTCCTACATATCCCTCAAGGCCCTGCCCACACAGCCACCTCTTTTCCCTTACCAGAAATGTTTTGTTGAAAACTTTATTAGAACCTATAAACAGAGCTACTCCTTCACATGACTGCCCCCAGTTGAAAGGGAATTTCCAGAAGGCAACAATCCGTCGATAGTGATAACAAACAACAAAAACAGCAATAATAATGGCTGACGTTATTGAGCGATTACTGCGTTGTGGACAAACATCCATATTCCCAGGGATTTTACAGGAATATCTATAAAGTCTGAAAGTGTAAGACCACCCATTGGGAGACAATAAGTAAATAGAACTATAATCGCCTGTATCATGGAATATTATGGAGCCGTTGAAAAGAATGAGGCAGATGTCTACTCTCTTTAAGACACGTTAAATAAAAAACTAAATAGCAGAATATCAGCAGGTAGAATATTATCCCACATGTGTAAAGAGAAAAATCAGGCTACCCATTTCTCTGCATAAGATAACACACATGCAAACGCACAGGGAAAGGTCTAGAAGGCCATAAACCCACCGACAGTGGGGGGTGGGGTGGAACGGAGGCATGGAGGACTCCGGTAATGGCACCGACTGACACAGTGCCTCCGAGTGTGGTCCCACGAAGGGCAGTGAGCACCGCCTGGGAGTGTGTTAGAAATAATACAGACTCTTAGGCCTAAGCCCAGACCCCTGAATCAGAAGGCAATCACTTTCTCACCCTGGTCTCCCCAGTTTACCAGTTTCTGAAATAGCCAGAGCTGGGAGGCTGACACTGAAACGGTCCACCATCGGCCCCGGGGTCTGGCAGATATAGATCATAATCCCCACGCAGCAGCTGTGAAACCTGGGGCATGTCCCTTCACCTCTCTGTAATTCGACTGCCCCATCTGTAAAATGGGACACCACCTGCCACGTACAGTTAACATGAAACAGGGCAATGCTATAGCCTGGCTAAGGAAGTGCACAAGAAATGGTAGCTGACAGTAATGACGAATTACAAAAAATAAAAATAAAAGCATTTCAAGGCACAGAGGGGCAGAACTGCCTTAGAGAACAAAAAAGGGCCTATGTGACACTTAGGAGAAATAGGTTTGGGCCAGGCCTTTTCCTTAATTGTTCCCACTTACTAGGCTTCATAAATTATGAATAAATGTATATTATTAGCTCACTTGACACAGGAAAAAGGCTTTTATCCAAATTTAGGTCAAATGTCTTAATTGGCGTTTTGCAAGAATCCTGCATGCATGGATAGCACGAGGGTCAGCTTCTCTCAAGTGGCTGGTCCCTGGCTCTCAGGTCAGGGAGCATGATGTTCAGCGAGTCTCTGTCTCCAGGGACATCCCCGAACCTCCCCTGCCCTCCATCTGCCCAGACTTTCTCCAACCCACACATATTAAACTTCCACGAATACAGAGCACCATGTCACTCCAGGCCCCGCCAACACCCTGACCGCCCGTCACCACCACTCAACCGCCACAGCCGAAGGGACACTTTGGTGGGTTCTCAGCCACCCCCTGGAGGCTCCCTTTCCCCTCCCTGCCCAGGGGGACTGTGGGATGCAGCAGTCTCGCCTGCTCTAGGTGGATGACTGGTTTGTTTCTAGTTTTTGGCTATTACGAATACGTCTGCAATATTTGTGTTTGTCTTTGTGTGGACATATGCTTTTATTTCTCTTGGGTAAATATCCAGAAGTAGAATTGCTGGGCCATATGGTCCATGTATGTGTGACTTTATAAAAACTACAAAATTGTTCTCCAAAGTGGTTGTACCACTGTACGCACCCATCGGCCGTGTGAGAATTGCAATTGCTCCACACCTTCACCAGCACTTGGTATTGTCACTCATTTTAATTTGAGCCATGCTAGTGGGTGCATTCCAGTGTTTATTAAATGCTAGGAGCCAGGTATAGTGACATATAAGACTCAGTTCATTCCTTCACGAGCTGACGCCCTAGCGAGGGAAGGAAACGAACCAGGTGTAATGATGGAGGCTAACAGGGAGGATAATTTGTCTTAAGGGGGTTCAGGAAGAGCTTCCTAGAGGAGACGACATCTAAGTTGAGGCTTGAAGGAGGAGCCAGGTTGTGGAAGATGTGGAGAAGAACATTCCAGGCAGAGGGCCCAGCAAAGGCAAAGGCCCAAGTGTGCACAAGCCCCAGGGCGAGAGGCACTGACTGAAGGGCAGTGAGGCTGCAGCTCGGTGAGCCGGGGGGATGGGAGCAGATGCCTTCAGAGAGGCAGGTGGAGGCAGACCAGGTAGGGATGGTAAGTATAATGTGGGTGGGGCCAGCATAGAAGCAGGCAGATGGGTGAGGCCGGTGCGGCATCCAGGAGAGGGAAGGTGGAGGGATGGGTAGGCACCACCCGGATCCACCGAGAGCCTACGAAGCAGGAAGCGGGGCCCAGAGCAGAGACACAAGGGTGCTGGGCAGCTGGGCAGCTGGGGCCTCCCTGTCCAGCAAAGCTCCCGGCGATAAGCTCCGCGGGGAGCTCTTTCTGTATATTCCTGATCCCTCTCATCCCAGTATCTCACTGCAGCCATCTTTGTAGGACTTGCTCCTAAAGCTTAGAAACAACTTTATAATCAGAGTCCTAGAATCTCAGACCAGCCAGGAACCAGCAGCCCTGAGTTACTGTGGAAAATATGAGAATTAGAGGTCCCTTCAAGAACCAGATATAAGCTATGAATAGCTTTTATGCTCTTCATACGATGCCTATGGGCACAAGGAACTGACACTTAACTTCCAGGTTTAGGGATGCCACTTAAGAACACCCACCTTGGTGGGTCTACCTCCTCAACTTTGCTGATATGGAAACTGAGGCCCACAGAGGATAATGGATTTGCTCAGGGTCATCGGGTGAGTGTCCTGCCCATCAAAACCATGCCACCTCCTTTACAAACACCCATAAAATGGCCATGACTACTGTACTTATTGATTACCCATAGCAGCTCAACACACTCAAAGGGTACCCAGGCCATAAAAAATAAAGAAACCTCAGCTCCACGGCCTTGTCAATTAAGGCCGAGGCCACTCTAGCTAAAAACCTTTAAGCGCTGCATTAATAGTGATTTCTGCAGCCTCCTCCATCTTTAGAGAGGCTTTTGAAGGGGTGCCTCAGGCGACCCAGTTCTCTTTGAAAGGTCTGACTTAAGGCCTTCTTATTCTGTACTGGCCACCTTCCACGGGCCCTACCTGTGGAGCTGCGAGTTCACAGCACAGGACCAAGCTACTGCTATTAGTGAGAGCTTACTATATGCCAAGGACCACACAAGTGCCTTATGTGCATCTTCTCATCAGATTCTTAAAACAACTCTGTAGGGCAGGCGTTACTGTCTCCATGTGACTAATCGGGAAAGTCGGAGATCGAGTCACTTGTATTAGTTTGCCAGGGCTGCTGTAACAAAGCACCACAGGCTACGTGGCTTAAACAACAAAAATGCATTGCTTCACAGCAGCGGAGGCCAGAAGTCTGAGATCTAGGTATTGGCAGGGTCGGCTGCTTCTCAGGCCTCTCATGTTGGCTGGTGGATGGCCGTCTTCTCCCTCTACCGCTTCACGTGTTTTCCATCTACGCGTGCCTGTCCCTGTGTCCAAATTTCCCCTTTTGATAAGAACATCAGTCATACTGGCTTCGCGCCCACCCTAACGAGCTCGCTTTAACTCGATCATCTCTGGGTAGGACTCCACGTATGTTTTTTTGGAGGACACAATTCAACCTATAGCACCCAGGGGCCCAGAAGGGTGAAGCTGAGATTCAAACCCAAGTCTCTTTGCTCCCTACAAAGCCTGTCCCATCGTCTGACATCCTGCTTCTGAAAATGAAAAGGAATATTCAAGACCATTTTTCCCATTTACAGATGGGGAGATGGAGTTTCAGACAAAGGCCACGAAAAATCCAAGGCATCTGGCAAGTTCGTGGCTATGCAGAGAAGGTCTGGGGCCAGATGTGCGGTGCTGTTTGCCGGCCTCGGCCCCTCCACAGGTCTGCTCACACCCCTGCTGCGGGACACCCCTTCTGGTGGCTGAGCCTTCCTCATTATTCCTCCAGTAACTCCACATCCCAGTCTGAAAAGCTGTGGCTGTCCCAAGCCAGGGAGATAAATGCCCTTGGCAGTGGATTAGTGGTGTTTCATCCAGATTCACCTAAGTGGCTTCATTGGAAGCCTGTGCATCTTGGTGGAAATCGATTCCTCGCTTAAGAAAGAATGCGTCTTCAGGAAAAATTGGTGGCTCCACTTTCTTGACCGCAATCAGCAAATCACCTCGCTTAGTGCCTGGCCCAGAGCATTTTTTCAGAGTTACTGAGTGGAAGGAAGTGGCAGTGACAGAGCTTGGGCTCTGGGTCTGTCCCTAGTCACCTCCCCACTCGAATTCTCTGCACCCTCTAGGAAAGAGAATCAGACAGACTGACCACGGGCACCTCTCTTACTCAAGTATTTGATGCAATTCTGCACTTCTCTGGTTTCTGAGATCCACATAGGTTTGGGGGAAATATTTAGGTAAAACTCAGCATTTAATGAATAAACAATTTACAGAGGGGGAGACAAAGGTGCAGAGAGAAGGACCGCCTTGAAATGGAAAGAGGCCCCAACAAGGACGACAAAGGGCTAGGCTCTGGCTTTGCTACTAATACTAATCCTTTGAGGTCAGGATATGACTTTTGCCGCCTCCGTTTCTACTGACAAAATTGGGAGAATAGAAAGTACCCTACCTCACAGGGTTTTATAAAGTTAAAGTAACACAGGCTGGGAGCCTGGCATGAATTACAGATACAGCACTTACCACAGTTGACATTCAAGTGACATTCACAGCTATGGTTTCATTGGTACCTTCCCAAGATGCAGTAAGTAGTCAATGGTCAGTGTCCCCATTTGACTGATGGGAGGCTTAATGCTTCTTAAATTTGTCTGCTGACCCTTCCCCTCAGTCCTAAACCTACTCGCTATCTCATCCTGTGTTCCTTCAACCTTGACCAGCCCCTGATTCCAGTGTTACCATCACTCATAGTTTCTGTTGGAGGAATGATCTTGCCCCAACAGCCAGACCACGCTGGGTCTCTCTGGGCCTGCCTGGGATGGTGGGGACCAGTCTCCACCACTGCAGGCCTGACAGACTTCTTGACCGCCAAGTTAACCAACACTCTTCATCACCTCCTGTAAAAAATGCCCGAGGTATCCCAGGGCCTCAGATAATGCGTTCTATGTCATCCACACGTCTGCTCACACCAGCTGGGTTGTTTACTGGGAGTCGCTTGTGTTACCCGTTGGTAACTATAATTATAAAATTTAATTAAGTGGTTCATAAACAGAAACTATAAATACGAAAGAAACGATTTTAAGGGAAACTAGGTTGAAGGCTATGGAAGGAAGGATTTAATAAAGTTGAGCTGCTTAAAAAAAAAAACCTGCTGTCAAATATGTGTCTGTGAGATCATCATAAAAGATTAGGAGAAACTGGCAAGAATCTGGAAGGATTCTGCACTCAGATTACTTGACAAGAGCCTAAATTCTTGATCTCACGGGATGAATCCCCACTCTGGAACCAGGAGCCAGCACTGGGGTTGTGGACTGTCAGAGAGATGACCTGGAATTTCAGAGCCAGCACCGCAAGCAATCTTATAGCAAAAGACCAGCAAAAAGGAGTGGATGTGCCATATGGCTTCAGTAAAAGGTAATGTTAGGCATTATGTTTGATGATTTTGTGTTTTCACTGACATTTTCCTAGGAATTCCCCTCGCTAGCCCTCCACCTCCAGCTACAGTTCCCACTCTCATCAGAGAAAAAGTGACTATCGTGTATGGATCCCAACTCCATAGGACAGGAAATAAATCCTTACGATAGACTGCCAAACCACCGAACCAGGGGTTAAGGCACTGGAAGAGTCTGCAGAAAGACTTCTCGAGACTAATGCCTTATTTTGCAGATAGAAAGAATGAATGGGGAGTCACCCAAGATCCATACAGCCAGCTCCTGGGCCAGGACACAAACTGGGATCTCCAGGGTCTCCATCCAAAGCTCCTTCCAAAATGACAGGCCATTTCCTCAATAGCTGTGGCCTGTACACCAAAGTGTTTGTGTTAGAACTTATCCCCTCTAAAAGGCAAGGGAAAGAAAGAACAGAAAATCTCCTGGGGCGGGTACTATCTTACTCAGTCAGGCATCTCCTTTCCCCACTTCCTGTTGCCTGCAAGCAGCCCCTTATCCAATAGAGATCTGTAAAGTCTCTTGTAGCTATGCCCAGGTGAGGTTACCTGGGGTGGAGCAACTCCTGGATGTCCTGGTACGTGGCTCTGCAGAGCCCAGACTCCCCTCCCCTGTCTCGGAGGACGCTGTCAGCTATTTCCCTTCCCCAGTGCAGATCCTGGCACCTGTTGGGGTTGCCTTTTAGCAGGCACAGGCTGCCCCAGGCCCAGAAAGTGGTGTGTTTCGTTTTGATTTTGAAACAATAAAAGCTTGAAGTACATTCTCTGACAGGAGCAAGCAAGCAAGTAAGGGTATCTTAGGGCAGCGTGACACCCGCATTGTGTTTGCCTACAATTGCAGTCAATTTTATGCACTTGAATTCAAGGGCCTCTTGAATTCAAGGGACAGTGGCAGGAAAAGTGCTTTGTGGACAGCAAAGGCTGTGCAGGTATCTGTTGTTATGCTTCGTTGTGGCAGAGCTGGCCCTGGCTCATCCTTTGCTGGTTAAAGGGAGTCACCTAGCTTCTGTGCATCTCCAGAGACTGGCTCCCTCATGGATGGTGTACAGCTTGAGTTTTCACCCCAGGGCCTCTGTGCTGGTAGCTCCCTGGGCCTAAAACATCTCCTCTCTCTTTCATCTTTGCATGGCTGCTCCCTTATCACCCCCATCCCAGGTTAAGCGTCCCTCCCAAATGGGCCTTCCTGACCACTATATCCGAAAGTGGCCACCCATCTCTCTCTTACCCATCATCCCTCAATTAGTACTTCTGATATTTGCTCCCTATTTCCCAGATTTTAAAAAATGATGGTAAAATATTCACAACAAAAATTTTACCATATTAACTATTTTTAAGTGTGCAATTCAGCGGCATCAGGTATCTTCATATTGTTGTGCAACCATCATCACCATCTAGCTCCCAACTCTTCCGTATTCTTCATTTATCTACTTGTATATTCTTGCCTCCCTTAGCTGGCAGCTAGCTCTACGGGTTTAGGGGCCGTGTCTGTCTTGTTCCCTGGTGTTTCTCTAGGGCCTAGCACGATGCCCAGCACATAGTAGGTGCTCAATAACCAAAATGAGATGAATGTGGCAGTGCCTCGTAAACTGTAAAGGGCAGTGCACAAAAGCAAGAGAGCACAAAACGGACATTTTTTTCTGTACCAGCCCCAAGAGGAGCCCAAATTGCCTGGCAGCCTCAGTTACCTGATAACGATTTGAGTTCTGTCCAGCTCTAGAGGAGCGAAACTGCCAATAACGCCTTTTCTTTTCTGGTTCTAGGCCCCTTTGCGAGGTCAAGAATGAAGATATCCGATCACACAAACCACCTGACATTGACACTCACCATTTCAACACATCAGCTCTACCGAGTGCAACATTTTATCAGTCGCTGAAGGGCAGGCACAAAAATAGACTGCAGAGATCAAATGCCACCCTCAGCTGCTCTCTTGACACTCAGGGGTGGTTGAAAAGGTCTTAGCATATGGGGACCTGAGGCCTGGGGACCAGGGAGGGGCATCCTCTGTCACAGTAGGGCACAGAGATTGCAAGGTGGAATCAGGGCCAGGATTAGGGTGAAGTGAGGGAGGCAACTGCCTTGGGCACCGAAAAAACTCAGTATCGAGATGGATCGTATTTAATGCAACATTATGGGAGAAAAAATAACTAATGCAAAAAATCCATGTTATACAAAAATATCAAAATTCTAAATAAAGAGAGGGTCAATAATGCTGATTTTTCCTTTGGCTTCAGGTGCCTATTTGGCTCTGCATGACACTTACTGTTTCTGCCTTTCTTTCTTTTTTTCTTTTTTAATTTGGGATTTTGTTCGGCATGGATATTTTGGCATCTATTGTTATTATTTTAAACATTGCATTAAAATATGATTTATCTTGATGACTGAATTCTTTGGCATCTCTGAAAATTTTGTGCCTGGGCCAAGCAAGCATCTCCTTTGCCTCACCCTAATCCTGGTCTGGATGGAATGAGATGGTGAACAAGTTACTGTATGTGTAGGCGACTAAAAGGAGATCAGGTCACATCCTAGATCATGTCCTTCTGGGGCCTCAGTTTTCCCATCTCTGCAATGGGGCCTATAACCCTCTGGTTGCTATGGAATTACCCATGCCCTGTAAAATGAGGTCATTTGAATGGAAAAGTGGGGAAACTCTAAAGGGCCGTCCCTAAGTAAGGAACTGTTACTAAATTCTCATCAAAGGTAAAATCAGTGGTCCCACAGAGTGGTGAGTGGCATTCAGTTTTGAGGTGAGTTGCAAAACACTTGCCCTATTTGTAACGAAAGTAGTGAAGTTTGCTAAATGAGTAGCTTTTACTTAAGAAGAGAGAGGTAAGAACAGATGTCCTGCAACCAGGACATCCCCTTCATTCCACCGACTCGCATTCCGATCCCTTTCCTGACACGGAAGGAAGGCAGACGGGGTACAGCTCACCCTGGGAAATGTGCCCACTCCACGCAGCTGAAAGGGGTGACCACCAACATTCTCATCAAGTTGTGACAATCATAAACGGACGGGTCCCTTCCTTCCTCGCCACATTTTGAGGGCTTTCCTCAAAAGCCGAATATGCCCAAGGGATGGAAATGGGGGGACTGTCATGTGTCAGCCATCGTCATGTGTCAGATGGACTGACAAAGTACCGGGCTTCGAGATGATGACAAAATTTTGGAAATGGATAATCGTGACGTTTGAACAACACTGTGAATGTACTTAATGTCATTGAATTGTATACTTATTATGAAATTATTATTAAATTATTAAAATGGTAAATTGTGTTTTGTATAGTTTACTACAAGAAAAGAAAAATAAATCTAAAAAAAGTGTCAGAAACCTAGAAGAAAAAAAAAAGTGCCCAGCACACTCTGTCTGGAGGTGTTCTCTGGGCTCCTACAGTGTCCGTGCTCTTGGGTTCTATTTATGTGTCTCTTGCTCTGGCTGGCAGGAGAGACTGAGGGAGCTGGGCCAGGGATCGGCTGAGAAGCCCTTTACTTGTTAACACTGTTATAAATAACCCAGAAAGAGGCAGAAAGGGGGTCCTGGCAGGAGAGTGAAGGTCAGGCAGCCCCTTCATGGCATTTGAGGAAATGTCATGCTCAACAGGCCAGCAAGGTGCCAGCTCACATCTTCAACCCAGTGCTGCCCAGAGCCAACTGCAGCCTTGCTGTGGTGCCAGAGAGCCTGTGGGGAGCACTCTCACCCACGAAGGGCAGCCTGAAAGTGGTTGTCTCCTGGGGGTTCTGAGCAGGGAGGGGACTGTCTTATGGGTAGAAAGGCAGTGAATAGCTAAGGATACCCCCAGCCCAGCCGGCAGGGGCTTAAGTCAGCTCCCCAAGAACCTAGGATCAGGGCTCTGCCATCAACATACCAGCCTCAGCTTGTCAGCCAACACACGACCTGCTGAGGGAGAGATGACTCAGCAATGCTCAACCCACAACTCTGCCCCTACTGGGGCTGCTGCACCGCGTGGGAGCCAGGAGGGACCGCACAGCCCATCTGGCCCTGTAGTTCCCACGCTGGGCTCTCTAGGGAACCCCCTGCTCAATCTCCACCCCCACAGCCCGCCAGGGCCCTGGGCTTTGAAGTAGGAGGGATTATGAGGGAGTTGATTATTTAGGTTTTCCATTTTTATGAACTGAAAACCATACAGTGGCAACCCATCATAGTTTTATTTAACCTGAGTGAATTCGACAGTATAAGCTTGGCAAAAAACAAATATATAAAAAGCCAAATTTCTATTTCTTTCTTACATATTAGAAAGACAGTAACATTACATTTGCATATGAATTCTATACTTTCCCATGCCCACACACTCATACCTATTATTTATACACATTATTTCATGGACAATTTAAGGGCTTTATGAGGCTAATTTGAATGCCCAGACTAAGAAGTCACTCCCCAAGTAGGTGGTGTCCACCACTCAGAGTGGAGTGCCCAGCAAAGTGGGTATTTAAAATTCACCCCTTTAACAGATGAAGAGGCTGAGGATCAGAGAGGTGACATGACTCTCTCTGCTTAGTAAAAAGTGAATCCAGACTTAACCACCAAGTTCTTTGCTGCCACAGGCTCCCGCCCTCCACTCATGGTGATCACTGCTGTCCAAGACAGCGCACGGGGAAAAGCCCTTTTCCCAGCTCTGTGCAGTTTTACCTACTAGACTTTGAAATAATGGGAGGCAAAAAAGGTCTCAAAGCCCTGCTAGTACCTGTAAGAGTCTCTATGGGCTCCGGAAGCCCAGGTAACAAATCGCTAGGTGCAGAGAGCCAAGGCAGGGGACTCAGCCGCCATCACCGAGGAGCTGGAGGCAGAGCCGAGACTAGAATGAGTCACTCGCTCTCTTGCTTAAAAGCTTTTCCTGACTTCTCATTGCCCTTGACAAAAACCCAAAGTTCTCACTGTGTTTATGAGGCCCGGGGTAGCCTAGGCCTGCCCACTCCTCCACCATGTCCTGGACTCTCTCGCCCTGCCCGCACTGCAGACACAATGGCCTTCTTCTTCAGGAACAAACCCCTCCAGGCTTGAGCTCCACCTGGGACACCTTCCCAAGTCCTAGACCACTTACCCAGCATTCAGCCCCAGCGAGAGAGGCCTTCCCCAACACTCAACCCTCCCGGTCACCGTGAATTGTATCATCGTGTGTCATCCACAGCTCGAGTCCAGGGACTGTCTGTGTCCCCTCCAGAATGTAAGCCACGTGAGGAAAGGGGCCTGGGCTTGTCCTCTGCTGAATCCCAATACCTGGAACAGTATCTAGCACAAAGTAGGCGCTCACGAAACCTTTGTGGAATGAGTGGGGGCAGGTGGGAGAAGGGGTGAGCAGAGCCCCCACTTCTCAGGTCAGTTTGGGCATCTCTGCTTCGCATTACTGTGATGCCTGCAAGGCCTCCCTCTCATGCACCACCCTTTACTGGGGTGGCGGTGGTGGTTTCCTTCTGTATTCATTTATTCCCTTATGGAAACTCCTGCCTTTCCTTTTCCAGTATGTCAGATGATGAGAATCCCAGACCCATGTGCTCCCAGATAAAGCTGGTGGGAAACAGATTCTCTTGGGCCCCAGCAGGCCCTCCCTGGTCATGTGGTCAGTGAGGGCCAGAGGAGAAGGGAAGCCAAGGAGGACTGCTTCGTGGACCCCTACCCACTCATGCCCCGTGTGGCCAAGGCGCTAGCCACAGGTGGACCTGCTGTATGTAGAAGTGTGTTAACTGGGCATGCAGAATGAATGTGTGTCAAACAAATCACACGTTTCTCTTCCCTTCCTCTCATGTAACAGAAACGTGTCCCACGGGGTGGTATTGCCACAGGCTCCGTCGCCAGAGCCAAGGCCTCTGTAATGTGTGCTAATGGTGGAATTACAGGCACCGAACCATGAAAGGGTAACCATCTGACAATGCTCGATTATTAGCCAAGCCCGATGGGAAACGAGCAGGAAGCAGGGAGCTCTCAAAGAGAGAACAGAGAGATCTTTCAGGGAGTGAATTTCCCACCATGCCCACATGTGAGTAAATGCCACCTGAATCCATTTTCTACCCTATAGGTTTCTCCCACCCTTCTAGGATTGGGTCTTCAGGCTCGAAACAAATCCTTTCTGCTGTAAATTAGATATTCTCCCATTTGATCCTCATAACAAGCCAGAGATGAAGCCATTTTTACGATGAGAAAGCTTAAGTTCAAAGAGGAGAAGTAACTTGCCTAAAGTCACACTGCAAGTTAAGGAGAGAGGCAGGACTAGAACCCCGAGACCTTTAACTCCTAGTGGAAGCAATAATGGAGGGCACTGAACGGAGTCACAAGCCTGAATTTTCCACACTATTGGCATGGGACATTGGACGAGTCCCTGCACTTCTCTGGGCTTAGTTGCCCCATATTCCAACGCTGGCTAGACTTAGAGACTGTGGTCAGTCAGCTTGGAGTTTGAGATATGCAGGGTCAATCTGAGATGTCCTGAGTGTGGTGGGGAAGCCTGTGGGTGTAGCAAGCGCTGCGGAGCATCCTGGCAGTGCGTGTCTGCACCAGTGTTGGGGAGGGCATGCGGGAGACCTGATAGCTCCTCACGATGTTACTTAAAGTACAGTCCCTGGATCAGCAGCATCAGCCTCGTTTGGAGCTTGTTAGATTCTGCAGAATCTCATGCTGAATCCTAGACCTGATTAGAACCTGCATTTAACAAGGTCCCCAGGTGACTAGTACGCACATTAAAGTTTGGGAAGCAAAAACTTTTAAATCAGGAGTCAGATCGTAGAATGTTACCTTGGGTTTGGCATCTGCATCCTTCGAGCCCCAGTGTCCCCATCTGTAGAGTAGAGATGAAGTATATACCTCATGGGACTGCTGTGAGGGTTCCTAAGATCACCCATGCCCACAGCTCAGCCCAGTGTCTAGCAGGCAACAGCTGCCCAAATTGCTAGTTTCTTTCCTTCCTGAAAGGCCAGAAGGAAGAAGGCCTCCGCTTCCATTCCAAGTCCTGCCTGCACATCTGGGAGTTGAAGAAAAGATCCCCATGGGGCAGCAACAGATGGAGACACAGGGAAAGAAGGAGAGGAGAGGAAATTAAGAAGCAAAATAAAAAACAAGCAGTAGAGACCATCTGAATCCCCAGGAGGCAGGCGACATGTGAAACCCAGAGACGAGGCCATTTCAGCTCACGCCCTAAACAGGGGCCGTCGAGCACTGCCAGAAGCCAGCAGGCTGGGAGGGAGAGAAGAGCAAGAGCCACTGGGCTGTGTCCCTTCAGGTCACACATGACCATGCCTTTCCAGCCCAGCTCTGAACCAGTCCTATGGCAAGGGCAGACACGATGCCAAGGGTCACCACAGCAACAGACAGAAGTAGAGGGCTTGGGCCCTGAGAAGGGTCAAACTTAACTGGAGGACACCAACCCAGGAGACAGTCAACCCAAAGAGCTGGACAGTGGGGAGCTGAGCTATGTGATCTTGACCAAGTGATTTCACCTCTCTGGGCTTCGGTAAAATGAGAATAATAATAGCCCACCCACTGCCTTAGGGTTCTTGTGAGGATTTAATGAGAAAGGCTTTGCATAGTGTCTGGTGCAAAGTAAGTACTCAAATGACAACAGCCATTTGTGAGATTATTACATGGGAGTCTTGAAGCAACCACTGGAACAGCTGCAGCTTCTCTGGGCCACTAAAGCCCCCTCATCACCCAATCATGGCACTCTTCAAACTCTGACTGACTCAGTGCACACCATAATCAACTTGCACCTGCAATGGCAGCCATGGCCTCCTGCTTCTACTGCAGCCCACTCCAGGCTGCTGGACATAGTGCAACCACAGACATCTTTTCAAAACGCAGATGTGCCTGCCCCTGATTTCTCCCCGATAAAGACCAAAACCCTTCCTCAGGTCTGTAAGGTCCTGCATGATCTGACTCCTGTCTACCTGTTCGGTATCATCATTTCATAGTATCAACTCATCACCCCCTAACCCAACTTTTGGCGCCCCTGGCCTTCTTTCCACCCCAGTACTTGCCAGAATCTCTCCCCTCATAAGGCTTTTGCAAGTGCCGTTCCCTCTGCCTGGAACGTCATCCTCACACGTAGACCCGCTTTGTCTAGTTACCAGCTATCTATCCTTCACTCTACATCCTGGGGGAAGTTTTTCTCAAGCCCCGTAGACCAGATGAGGAGACACATTGTACCCCTTCATAGCCTTCTGGAGGTCCTGAGCCTTCTAGAGCTTATCGCTATTGGTAATTAAACATTTATTTGCATGGGCATTTGATTAATGCAAACCACTGTATCCCCAGCACCTGGCACATAGTAAGTGCTTAATGAACACTTGCAGAGCAAATGAAAAACTCCATTCTCTGGCAACCACTTCACTCCCGCGTCCTACGAGGCCCCACCTTCCCTCTCACTTCATCTCCTAGGCCTTAACTTTACACACACATGAGACAAACCCCAAAGCTGCCTGATCCTCAACTTACATCCATGGCCTGCAGGCCTGGCGCCAAAGATCCAAACGTTTCTAGATCTGATTTTCTTGAAAGCAGCTTTGGGCCATGGCCAGGGGAGGCGTGCGCAGCCGGCCTCGGCAGTAAACGCTGATGAAGCTGTCTAGACCAGCTGAGCTGAGATCAGGAAATGCCAAGATTTAAAAGCATCCGGAACCCATTTATTTATTGTTGTTCTTGCGCTTCCAGACTATTTTAAGCTTCAGATTGATCTGCTGGTCCTCCTCTCTCCAAAAATCGCTCCAGAAACACCCATCATGTACCTGGCCCTACCTGTCAGGGCTCAGCTGCACCTTGCCCCAGCTGACACATGACCGCTATGGCAGCAGCGATGGTGGGGGGCTGTTCTCATTTACCAAGTGCCTCTGTGAGTGGTAAGTGCTTTCACTGAAAATCTCTGACAGTCCCAAAGGGAGATATTATTAGCAACATTTGAAAGATGAGGGAATGGAAACTCAGAGAGGTGAGGAAACTTGCCCAGGATCACACAGCTTAAAAGTGCTGAACTGGGATTTGACCCCAGATCTTCCAAGTTCAAAGGTCAGGCTCAGCTCCTAACCACTGCTTCCCTCATTCTCTGCCAAAATTCCTCATACATGCTATGGGTTTTCTCATCTCGTCCATGCCCTTCCAGCTACCTGCAAGGACCACACCACCGGTCAGAGCCACCCACCCCATGTGCACTGCTATGGGAAGATTAATAAGCTGGGTTAAGAGAAAAGGGGAAGTTAACATTATATGATCCTGTTTGTACATTTTTAAAAAATGATGGATCAATGGATGGAAAGATAGATGAATAGTTCCTATGTTCACAGATTATTGCTAGAAGGCCGCACAAGAAAATATTGAGTTTGGGAACAGTAATTTGTTGCTTGGAGATAGGGGGAGGTTAGACAATATTTACTTTCTATTTTATATTTTTCTTTACTCATTGAAGGTTTTATTTTTATTTAGTCATACACATGCTTCAACCCATCCTTCAAAGACCAATTCATATGCCACCTCCCCCACGGAGCCTGCCCTGATTGCCCCAGCCTGTCTCTCCTCTTAATTCCTACCACATTCTGCCTGCATCTCTCTGGGCACATTCTCCACTGAGCCTGTGTCCTCATCATGCATATAAACATGGGGGCCTCCAGCCAGGCAGGAGGATCCCCAGGGCCTGGGTCAGCAGACAGCCCTGGTGAATGAATAACTGTTTTGCTTTTTATCTTGGTCCATGGTATTATGGAGGCAAGTAAGCTGAAAACTCCAAAATGGAGCTTGGGGGTGGGGAGGAGAAGAGGAAAGCAGAGAATCAGAGGGTAAATTCAGCTCCTGGAAGCCTGCCCAGCACTCTTTCCTGGGAAATGACTCAAGTACTACTTATGCCAACAGACAGTCCATTTGGGCCCTGAGGTCACCAAACCTCATCATGGTCCTGCTTATTAAGTATAGAAGCACATGAAATAAAACCACCACTCTGGTTCTGTAGCTCTGAGGAAGGGATACAGACAGGGATGAGAAGTGGCATTCTGTCCCCCATTCCCCAGTCCTGACTGCTCACCTAGGAAGCTCTGGGCTGTTGCTGAGCCTGGACCTCAGGTTGGACTTGGTTCTTGGCCTTGGTGGGAGCTTGGTGATGGTCCCATCTCACATCCCAGGTATCAAGGCGGTCTTTGCCCTCCTCAGCACTCAGCCTCTGCCTGAGACCTCCAAGAACTTGGTCATATTTGGCCCATGATAATCACTCCCTTCGTTGAGCCTCTCTTTTGTGTCACACACTTTACAGACATCCTATGTATACCGTTTAACAACCAAGTAAAGACAGGTAGTCCATTTTACAGATGAGGAAACTGAGTCCCAGGAATGGTAAGTAATACGTTTGAGATCACTCAGCTAAGTTAGTGATATTGGAACTGGACCAAAGTTACAGGGAGGAAAGAGCTTGAAC
Organism: Pteropus medius; assembly: GCF_902729225.1. Classification (NCBI taxonomy): domain Eukaryota; kingdom Metazoa; phylum Chordata; class Mammalia; order Chiroptera; family Pteropodidae; genus Pteropus; species Pteropus medius. The sequence goes on along the minus strand of NW_024349802.1, from coordinate 17,672,945 downwards.
TAGAAATCCATTGGCTGAAGCTATGTGACTATAAGGCAAGCCACCTAATGGCCTGAGGCCTTGGTGTTTTCATTTGCTCTGTAGGCTGCCTGCTTATAAGGCAGCATGTAAAACAACTGAGCGGAGACCAGGCTTCTCTGTCTCTAATCACATACCCACAGGGGACACAGTGCTGGGCTGAGAAATACTCAAAGGCACAGGACAGGCATGGTGCCTCTTTTCAGAACTCCATTTCCCTCCCAAGATTCGGCATCATGGAAAATTAAATAATTTCACTAGTAAAGAAAACTATTATA
>NW_024349802.1:17635891-17672638 GCF_902729225.1 Pteropus medius | reverse complement strand
TAGTAAAGAAAACTATTATAAAAAAAGCGGGGGGGTGGGGGTGGGGGCATGCTAGGGACTAAAATGCAAAAGCTATACTAATTTTTTCAGATAAAATATGAATGATTTTTGTGCTGTAGATTCTGCTTAAATTGGTTGTAGTTTTCTCTGATGGTACTACAACCATCAGAGAGGCTGCAACAGGACTGTTATGAACATTGACTTTAGAGTCAAAAAGAGCTGTACTAATGTGGGCTCGGTCACTCGACCAGCTGTGTGACCCTGGTCATGATACTGAACCTCCCTGAGCCTTCGCATTCTTTATCTGTAAAATAGAAATAAGATCATGCTTGTAAAGCAGGACTCCTTAACCTTTTTAGAGCCATTGTTCCCACTGGCAATCTGGGAAAGGCTATAAACTCCTTCTCAGAATGTTTTTAAATGCATAAAATAAAATACAGGATTATAAAGGAAACAAATAATATCAAAATATATTTATAAAATACAAACAACAGTAAATTTGTTACAGGACTATAACATGCTTCCTTATTATTATATTAAATAATGTCTAGTAGCAAGTATAATAATCTCCCATAATTTCAAAGTAGCAATGAGCATAAATATTTCTAGATATCTAAAAGAACTATAACATGATACGAAAACACCTAAGATTTCCATTAGTGACAAAAATCACAGGTACCGCTAATACTTTTATGGTTTGTCACCTACATTCATAACAAAAGGAAACACTAATTTTCACTTAAGAGATTAGCGAAAATAAAGATGTAATATTTTTTCCCATACATGTTCACAGACCCCGTGAAGTCTATCCCCTGGGGTTGGTCAGTGGACATGAGGTTAAGAAGCTCAGCCATAAAGTATTTTACACAGTGCTTGGCACGCCCTGTAAAGGTTCTTTGGGGCTAGCTGGTTCAGGCTATACTAGGCTCTGCCCCCAGACAAACCAGGCCCAAGGATCCACCTGCGCGCCATCAGGAGTCCTCTAGGGGAGTGGTTTGAGCAGCCTTGAGCCCAACAGGGGCTCAGGGAAGGATGTGGGTCATGTGAGGCTGTCGGGTGAGTGAGGGAGGCCCTTAAAGCTAATCCAGAAGCTTAGGGATGCAAGAGCGTTAAGTCCCAGTTAGAAACGTACTCAGTCTGTCGCAGCTCAAAACAGGCTGTGTCTTTCCATGCATTAGCTGTATCCTCAGCTACTTCTGCAAAGGAGCCCTTTCAAATCCTGTCTCCTTGACATCTCCGCTTGGGTGGTTTATTGACATCTCAACCTTATATCCAAATGGAATTCTATTCCCACCCAAAGAAGTTTCTCTTTCAGTCCTCCCCCTGTCCATAAACGGCAAACCCTTCACTCAGCTGCTCCGAAGCAAAACTTAGGATTCCTCTTTCCCTCCCCCTCACATTCACTCCATCAGCCAGTCTTGTCCACTCTCTCTCCAAAACACAGTACTCTGCTCTCCATCTCTGCTGCCGCCATTCTAGCCCATGCCATCAACTCTTACCTAGATTCTTACGATGCTGCCTAACAGGTCTCCCACTCCCATACTTGTCCAATGCCATCCCAAGCTGTTCTCTCCCACAGTGGCCAAAATAATCTTTAAAAAATGTACATCAGATTATGTCACCCCACTCCCTATTCAAAACTCTCCAAAGGCTCTCCGATAGTTCTTAGAATGAAATCCAAACATCTGTGGCTTAAAAGGCCCTTGCCTACCTTGCCAGCATCCTCTCTGGCCACTTTCTGTCTTACTCGCCTTGGCCCTGGCATCAGGGAATTCTTTATATCAGAGCTCGAACACCGGTCACGGCCCCAGGGCCTTTGCACAAGCCATTTTGGGATGGTTGGCTTCTTTTGACATTTAGACTAAACACCACCTCTTCAGAGACGCCTCTCCTGACCAATCACTACAAAGTGGCCACCCATCCCTACTCTGACACTCTCTCCATCTCATGGCTGTGTCTGATTTTCTTCAAGACCCACGACACTCTCTGAAATAATCTTGTCTGTTCTGTTCATGTGTTTGTTACCTGTCCACCCCCACTCACACGGACATTCCTAATTGCTGAACGCTAGTCTGTCTTGCTTTCTCCTGTATATTGGCACATATTAGGCACTCTTTCAGATTTTACCGAGTGAGCTTATTTTGTATGGGAAAATGGACTGGGCTCTTGACATGCATTATGCCATTTCATCTTCACAGCTGCTATTATTTCCATTTTACAGAAAAATAAACTGAGAACCAGTGAGTTTCCCCCAGCTGTCTGATGCCAAAGCCAGACTGTTAATTACTGCGTTATATACTGCTTTTTAAAAGCCCCTCCAAAAAACATCCCCAAACAGAAGACAAGGGAAGGATGATTCTACAGAAAGATGCAGAGGGGCCAGGGCTGAAGTGTGGGTGTCCCAGGCTCATGATGCTGCAACCTCATCCTGCTCAGAAGCAACCCCCTTCTTGGACCACAATGCCTAGAGGAGGGGCCAGCAGGGATGTGGCACCCACACATGGAGTCACTTCTACCTGCAGTGACTCCTACCCTGGAAACTTCCCACACTCCTTTCTCTTCAACTGCCTCTTCCTGGCCTCTAATCTCCAGATCAGGTTCCTGGAGCTGTGGAGTGCCCTCTGCTTAGGAAATTCCCCAGTCAACACTGAAGCAGGTGGGAGGCCTGCCTGAAGGCTGGGGATCAGGAAGCCCAGATAGGAAAAGACCTTGACAGCCATTTTGACCCACTCTCCTTATGCTTTCATATACAGCTGCAAGTATTTCCAGGGGCAGGTTCCCTTTTTAATCTCCATTTGACAGGTGCAGACACTTGAGGCCCAGAGAGGTTTGCTAACTTCCCTTGGAGACACCCAGTGAAATAAGTCGTAGAGCTGGGATGGAACCCAGGAAATCTAACTCCCTAACCCGTGCCATTTGACCTCTATGCCAGAATAAGAACAAAAACTCTTTTGTTCCAGAGCCTCTTCAAAGGAGCACAGGTGCCAGAATTACAAAACAACAGAATGAAAGGGGCCTAAACTTAGAACTGGTTCTGAATCTCCTATTTTCCATGGGAGGAAACTGAGGCTCCGAGCAGGAAAGTCTTTGACTCATCCTCTGACTGCATCAAGCTGCTCCTGGAGAATGCCCCATTGCCCTGGCCACAAGGCAGGGTGTACAGGTGGCACGCACGGGGTAGGAGACACCAACTCCGCAGAAAGGACCCACTCCAGGACCGTGGGCCCCTGGTGCCTACATTCCAATCTGGTTACCGCAGGAAGGGCAGGTGCTCGGCAGGCAAACAATGGTCTCTCCACAGCAGGCAGGAGGCAGCTGTTGTGCAGGAGCTTGCCTTAAACAGAGCTCCGTTTCCATTTTAGCCCTGTTGCCATGGGATGGGCCTGGCTGGACAGCAGCCTCCTTATATAGGGCAAAGCAGAATCCTTGCCCCCACCCCCTTCTCCTAATGTGAAGGCAACGAACAGAGAAAAGACAAAATAAGCAATTGCGCTTTAGAGGCAAACACATCTCTTTGCTGTTTTCCTGCTTAGAGAATTTTGCTTGTGCGCACGTGCGCGTGTGTGTGTATGTGTATGCGTGTGCATTAAAACAGCACATCAGAACGAAGTGCTCTGGCCTAGGTTTGAGACTGAGAGCTGCCTCTCAAGCAAGTCCCCTGGTATCCCCAGGCCTCAGTTTCCCCACATGAATATGCAAGAGTCAAATTAGATACGGTCTAATGTCCTCTTCGGCCTTACCATTTGATGAGTCTATGAAATCCAGATCATCTGAAACCTTTCCACTCATTACAGCACCAATACATGGGTGACAACACCATCAGCCGGTCTGTCTACAAGTCCTTCCCCAAGAGACCTCACTCCTCCTGGTCTTGCTCTAACTCAGGCTGAATTTTAACCCTTCCTTGATAGCTCAAACCATCAGGGGTTGGCAAACTTCTACAAAGAACCAGACAATAAATATTTTAGACTTTTAAGCCAAAAAGTGAACTGCTCAGCTCTGCGGCTGAAAGGTAAAAGCAGCCCCGACATGTAAACAAATGGGTGTGACTGGGTTCCAAAAAAAATCTTCATTTACAAAAACAGGCAGCTGATCGGATTTGGCCCTCGGGACCCTAGCTGCTGCTGACCCTGGGGAACCATCTTTTCCCGCATCCCTTCAAAGTGGTTCTTTGCCCTGACACAGCACTGCCCCTCCCCTCGGGGTCTTCAGAGCTGCCTGTCTCTGCCCTTCGGTCATCATCTCTTGGCAGCTGGTGTCATGGCTTGCAGCCCGCTGTCTTCAAGAAGTTCCACTGCTTCCCGCTCAGGTACCCTTCCTCACCTGCACTGGATTGGTCAGTCAGATCTCCAAGCTGAGGCTCGCTCTAAAACAAGCATCAGTGGGCTCTGGAGGAGAATCATTTGGGGAACAACAGGACCTGGTCTCTGTGATGATGGTTTTGGCCACCATAGGCTCTGTACCCGATTCCAGAAGGCAGAGGCTGTGGGATGAGATGTGTCTGAGGCATGAGGAGGCCGGGGTATGAGCTGTCCTCTCCATAAACATTTGTTGCATGGATGCCAAGTGAGGCAGTGCGAGGGCATTCTTTTAAACAAGGGGCTACTTATGCTATTATTAACAGTACACTAGGATTTTCAGAAGACAGGATGCTCTGATGAACCAATCTTCCTTCAGTCTTTTCCCTGGGACTCGTTGATATAACTACTTCTCCCTTCTGACAGGAGAACAATCTCCTATGAGTCAGGGGCTCCTCCTGACAGGCAGAAACCACTGTCTGGTCCAAGAGTTCCCCTAACGCCTCCACCCAGCACTCCACCCATTTCTCAGGAAGGCGAAAATGAAAGAGCAGGCAACAGCAGCTGCCCCCCGCAGGCTGTCTTGGGGGAGATCCACCAGGCCAGCAACTAAGCAAGAGGGAGGGAAAGCACACCCACCGCCAAAGCCAGTGACCTGGGTTCCACCTCGCCTCCGACTGGATGAAGTAACTGAGGATGTCTGGTCTTAAGGCTGTGTCATCGTCCTTTTAACTGCACGTCTCTGAAAGTCTTCAAGGAGAAGACCCATGAACTTCCTTCTTGGGGCCGAAGGGCAGATCCAAGACACGGATGGGTGGGAGTCACATTGTTTCCATATAAGGAAGAATGTTACAAAGGCAGCAATGTCCTCTGTGATGGGATTTATATGGAAGCTGGCACTGCAAACTGCAAAGGGTACCCAGGCGCCCAAGAATGCAGGCTGCTTTAATTAATCAATATCACTGCGTATCCAATCTGCATGCTTTTCTGGTGTTTATCTTTCATTGGTATATTCTTTGAGCTTAAAGACAACCCAAAGTAGAAATCAATATTATCCCACTTTGCAGGTGGGAAAAGTCAGTCTCAAAAAGATTGTAACAAGAGAGGAAAGTAGCGCGTAGCTAGCCAAGATGAGACCTCAGCTTCCTAGTCCAGTGTCTCCACAAAATTATACTCCTTAAATGACACTTAGAATCTGAACCCTACCCTTAACTCCATCCCCAAATTGGAACGAATTCATTCTGGGAGGTGATCTTGGCCTTTCTTTGCCCCCTCCTGCATCTGGAAAGCTGCTGTGAAGAGTGAGCGGTAGGGACCCCACATCTCAGATGCGTCGAGAGGGAAGACGTCTATGCCTCCAACCCCTATCCCATCCCAGAAGGACTGGAAATCTCCCTGGGGATTCTGGGGACAGCAGAAAGAGCCCTGCTGGCTACAGAGGACTCTCTGCGTTAATTCCCATCGTACAGCCTCCTGCCCTGCCCTTCCCCACCCTTTACTCCCGACACCCTGAATGGTCCCACCTCAGCACCTTTGTACCTACTCCGCCACTCCCCCTCGCTCCCGCCTTCCCTGCTAAGACGACTTTGTTCTCTGTACCACATTCTCAAGGCCCTGCCCTTCCAAGTCTTGCCCATGGGGCACCCTCAGCTCTGCTTTCGCCTCAGTTCCCAGTAGGGAGGCCTGGAATCCAAGGCCAAGGGATTACAGTGTGTGTCTTGGGGTCCCCTGGGGCCAGCAGGTGCTCATTCATGCCATGTTCGTTCAATGAGTGAAACTTTTATAGATGTATCCTTTTATATTTAAACAGAAAAACCACCAGGCACTGGGATATGGGCCCTCATTATCTTAATCGGTAACAAAGGTTGTAAAAACGGGGAAGGCGGCCAGTGGGGCGCCAGTCTGTTGAGAGCAGCTCTCCTAGTTTCCTTTACGCATTGGGCCTTCGGGGAAGATTCTGTCCGCAGAGGGGAGAAAAGTCGTCCTGCAGTGAAAAATAATTTCCCTCCAGCTTCAAAATGCTCTAATTACCACCCATTTTGCAGATATTGACTTTTGCCCTAAAAGACGAGCCTCTCCAGGTAATGAAATCACAGCACCAAAGGAGACTTTGCACTTATTTGGCTCACCGACCTCAGTTCGGAGCAGGCCCTGGAGCTCCCCGCACACCTCCAGGAAGGCAGGGAGCTCGTGAAAAAGCAGTCATCTCTCAAAAGTCTTAAGGAGCTCTGGGCATCTTGCAGGGTCTTTTGGCTGCCCCAAGAGTTTGGGGTGGGATGACTGACAGAGGGGAAGCCCAGGAGAAATCTCATAGAATCAAAGGATATTCTTTTTCTTTTTTAATTGAGATGTAATTGGCTTATAACACTATATTAGTTTCAGGCATATAACATAATGATTCAATATTTGTGTATACTGCAAAATGATCACAATTAACATCCATCACCACAGTTAGTTATAAATTTTTTTCTTGTGATGAGAACTTTTATGATCTACTCTCTTAACAACTTTCGGATATGCAGTACAGTACTACTGTTGACTGTAGTCACCATGCTGTACATTACATCCCCAGGACTTATTTTATAAGTGGACGTTTGTACCTTTTGAAGTCTGGGGTGGGCGAAATGGGTTTTGGTCATCAAAAGGATATCAAGAGACTCAGCATTCTCAAGGTTTGATTCTGACCACCTGCTGCAGAATCTCCTGGGGAAGCTTGTAAAAATGCAGTTACTGGGCCATACCCTAGAGGCCCTGAAATCATCTCTGGGGGAGACCCAGGAATATGCATTTTAAATAAGCTTCAAAGTGATGAAGCAATCATTACTGTCCACTGTCCAAACTCCTGCCCCAGCCCGGAAATCTGTACATTTCACATATTCCTTATGGATCACCAGGTCTCATTTCACAGGTGGGGTCACTGAGACCCACTCCCAACAGAAGGAATGCACCCAGAGTGATTGACAGAAAAGCAAATTATCAATAAGCCTGGTCATTCATTTCTTTGCTTATTTCGTCAGTTCTCAAAACAAGGGCACTTGTCCACTCTCAGATGCCTCACCTTAGAATCAGAATCTCTTCCAATTGTGTTCCTTTTATTATAATTTTTTAAGCCTCAGAGGCCCCTAGGAAGCACAGGCTGTTGACTAGCTTCCTCTGGATTTGGCCGGTTTGGGACTGTGGCAGTGTGGACGGGCAGCGCGGCTGCCTGCCCGCCTGTCTGCTGAGCTGTCTGTAGAGGAGAGAGCTGGCAGAGGCATGCAGGGGTGAGGACAGAGGCACACCCCAGAGGTGAGGGGTCCCAAGGCTGGGAGCTAGAGTTGCGGGGAGAGAGGTGGTAGCTTCTACCCAGGAGGGGAAAATTTACTCAGCACTGAGCATGGCATCACAATAAATGATCCCGCAGAAAGGCCCTGGTCCTTTGCGCAGTCCTGAGACGGGCAGCCCCTCCCTGCCCTCCATTTCAGGTTTCTTTAACCTCTGCACCCCAGCCCCATCCTCACCCGCCCCCGCATACTGGGTACTTAATATGTTACTCAACACGTCCCGTAGCTTATCCCATTGACTCCCCACAATAATCCTACACAGGAGGTATGATTATCATCTCTATTTACAGATGAGGAAACCCAGGCTCAGAGAGGTTAGGTAACTTGCTCACATGGCTAGAAAGTGGTAGAGCCAGGAGCTGAACCAGGCAGTTTGACTGGAGATCAAGGGCAGACTCTTGGACCTACCCTGCTTCCCCTTCCTTATCTACCACAAGGTCTTAGAAAGGTGTCGCCAAGCACTGTAAAGTTGACACACAGACCACAGCAGACCAATTTCACCACCACGGGTGTTAACGAGGGAATGGATTAGTGAGGCATCTCCTGAGCAAGAAAGGAATTAGAGGTTTAGCTTCAGAGAATCCCTTTCAGGCGCACAGCACTCTACAGTTTACATTGAGAAGCACCGTGATGAAGGGATTCACAGCAGTGACCACAGAACCGGGCTGCCTGGGTTTGCACCCTGCTCCCATAGCTATGTGATCCTGGGCATGTGACTTAGTGTCTGCGTCTAACTGTCATTCTCTATAAAATGGGGATAACAATAGTAACCACTTCATAAGTTTGTTTTGATACTATATGAGGATATAAGGAAAGCACTTAGAACAGTGTCTGACATAAGTGTCATTTTAACTGCTTGTTGTTATTATAAGTATGACAAAATGATTCACATTTATTACTTCATTTAATCTTCATAACAACCCCGCTTGGCTCAGACAGCTGGATTATTTGTCCCAATTTGCAGATGAGAAGAGTGAGCTTCAACAGAGAAAACGATTTCCACAAGGACACACAGCCAGCAACGTAAGTCTCTGAATTCTCAAGTCACCTCCCAGGCAAGTCCCCCTTTGTTCCATTGATTCGTGTCTAAAGTGAGAGAGCTAAAAGAAAAAAAAGTACAGGAATGGCTACTACACAGCAATCACACCATAATTTTCAATGTCTTCGCCCGCTGCAGATGCTGCTGATCAATCATAGGTCTCTTTCCTGCTGAGCCAGAGCATAGCTTTGGACTCTCCAACACAATACACTTGACAGTCATTACCAACTGATCACAGATGGTAGATGATCAAACCCGACCATTCCATTTTATAGACAGAATCTTCTATACAAATTCAGATTATTTCCAAATCTAATTATGATTGGGAAACAGGGGAACCTATAGCTCAGTCATGTCATTGCATGTGTCAACCTCCCTGCAGATCCTTCCAGAGATTATACTGTCCCAGCAGATGGAACGTGGTCCCGGCAGCATCCATCTTTCCTTACATCCAAGAAACTGCTCGACACAGACGGCTTGCTTACAGCTGGACCCACAGCCTCGCTTTCATGACTGGCAAGCGTGTCAGGTATTGGGAAAAGCAGATGTTCTTAGCTTTCAGTGTCAGCAGGTCTCCTCTGTGTGGCTCTAGACTGGTGAAAGGGGTGGTAGGTTACCAGTTGCTAATCACATTTTAAAATCCCAACCTAGAGAATGAGTTCACTTTTAATGTAAAGGAGATGGTTCAAGGGCACAATTTTTATCCCTCCACCGTCCCTCTGGAGAACAATATCTTCGCATTCTAGATCTCATGGGTCAGTGATGCTGAACCCACATTTCCCAGACATTGTAATTGGCTCAGGGCTAAACATGTGCCCCCAGTCCAGACAAGGAGTCAGCCCCAGGCTATTAGCTGGTACTTTGGGGGGAAAAAATGCTTTCCTCCCAGTTGCAGTTGCTAAACTGATCTTCGGGAGGCCTTGTGGCCATTTTTCCTACTGACTGGGAAGAGCTTAGGGGGAAAGCAGAGTTGAGATATGAAGCTCCCGGACTCAATTAATTCTTTTTTTTTTTTTTTTTTTTGGTTGGGGGGTGGTGGCTTTGAATCAACTCTCTTTCACTTACAACCAAAACAATCCTGGCAATTAAATATCACATTCTGATGTGGGTGGAAAAGAAATCCAGCAGGCAGATGGCCCCACAGCTTCTTATCCATGCCACAGCTGGTAACTAGGGGAGTGAGCCTGTGTTTTCTAACATGCATGTTGGGGTGAAATAAAAAAAAGTTTGAAAATCACTGAGCTTAACACCATGGTTTTCTTCTAATGTCTTTTTTCTACTCTTGCCACCTAATGAAATTGGTAAGCCTTGAGCCAAAGGATTAATGCTCTGACTCTGAGGCCTAGGAGAGGATTCTGCTTCTATTGGCAGAAGACCTTTATTCGTTCTTTTGTTCATTGATTCCTTTATTCATTTTACTGACATTTACTGCTGTTAGATGGTCTTCACTCCAACCTTGTGAATTCTTCTCCACCTTTCCTACCATCTAAGACATTCCTCCCTGACCATCTCAAATTCTGGTTTCTGCAGAGTCTGGTTTCATGCATGAAGCTGGGGTTAGACAGAAGGCCACCCTGTGATGGGGTCTGGGAAGGCATCTGCACAGATCCCTGCCTCTGATCTTGGCTCCTGTCCCTGGGGGCGTTTTCCCACCAAGAATGGGTGTCAGACTCATACCTCAGGTTGCCTTCACTCTGAGCCCAGATCCTTGGTCAGATAACCTTGTAGCTGTGGGGGGAGGGTCAGCGAACAATTCTATTCTCTGGCCTCCTTGAGTGCCAACCTAGTTTGGGGTGCTACCAGTCCCTGACAGCCACAACATTAACCCACAGCAGGTGCCACAGACACACCTGGACCCCTTATGTGGTACCACTAGGAGACCGAGAAGTCTTCTCCCTGTGTATGGAGAAGGGGAACAACTGGGATCTCAGGAGAGAAAAAGACCAAATAAATGCACAGGAGGCTCTTTATAAATACCTGGCTCTAAAATACATGGGGGAAAAATATTTCTTAATGATAGATAAAGATTTATGAGTTATTTGAACTGCCACGTTCCATTATCAGACTGTAAACTACAAAGTAGAAAGCCCCCGTTTATCGAGTGCTAAATAAATGTCAGGCCATGTGCCCTATCGTTTGAGACAGCAGAAATGATTATGCCGCCCCTCCTTCACAGAGGAAGAAACCAAGGTTCAGAGAGGCCCAAGATCACCTGGCCAATGAGCGATGAAAGCTAAGATTCAAACCTGGGTCTGTCGGCTGCAACGTCCATGCAGTTAGCCTTTTTGTCTCTTTCCTGCCTTACCTTTATTTTTTTATTATTATTTTTATTTTTTAATTAATTTATGTTTTATAGTGACATTGGTTAATGAAATCCAATAAGTTTCAGCTGTACACTTTAACAGTAAGGCATATATATATTTACACCGTGTGTTCACCTCCCATAGTTAGATTTCTTTCTGTCACCACATATTTGACCCCCTTTACCCCGTCTACCTCCCCACTCCTCTCCCACCCCCTACCTTCTGGTAACCACTAGTCTATTGCCCATGTCTATGAGTCTGTTTGTTTGTCCTGTTCATTTGTTGCTTTTAAATTTATATCCCACATATAAGTGATATCATGTGATTTTCAACTTTTTCTGTCTGGGTTATTTCGCTTAGCATGATTATCTCGAGGTCCATCCTTTAAAACTGCAAGGGCCCTCGGGCAGGGACATCTTGGCCAACCAATCCCTTGTCATACAGACCAGAGACTGAGGCCTCAAAGGAAGAGGCCAGCCTGGGATCCAGAGTTCTTGCCACCGTGAGTGAGGTTTCTCTCCAGCCCTCCTAAACCCTGAATATCAGTACCCCCTGTCTTGAGAGGAAACTTTCCTCTTTCCTGAACAGTTACTTCCGTGATGACCTGTGCCAGGCACCTACCTAGCACTGAGGCTACAGCTGTGATAGAAAAATGGGGTCCCCACCATCCAGTCAGATGCGGAAGCCCCCAGACCAGTGCCCAGGTGATCAGAACACAAGAGAAAGAACTGAGAGGAGCTCAGTTGGCCTGAGCGAGGGTCAGAGGACTCAGGAGGGATGAGGAGGAAGTACGTGAGGCCATATCCTAAAGGACTTCTAGGCCACGGTGGTGGTACAGTTGGCCTCTGCCCTGAGATCATAGGGCTCCGCTTAGGACAGTGACATGACAAATCTGCACTGGCTGCCATGGAAAGATAGGGACAAAATAGCACCAGGAGGTCCAATTAGGTGGCTGTCTCATAGACCAGTGTGACATAGCAGCCTCCGTGTGGAAAGAAGTAAAATGAAGAGAAGCAGATGAACTGGATGTACTGTGATCTATACTCTGGGGTAGGATTGAAAAGACTTGGTGATGGCTGGGCTGTGGGAAATAAAGAAGAAGAAATTAAGGAAGGTTCCCTGGTTCAAGGCTGCCACCACCTGGGTGGAAGAGGCAAGGGGAATGGGGTGGGGGTGGGGGGGAAGCGGAGAATGCAATGAGGAGCTCCATTCTAGACCTGCTGAGTTTGGGGCACCTGAAAGCAGGGGACCCGTGCAGTCAGCCTCAGGAAGGTAAGCTGGGCTGTTTCCCATACCCGTGTGGCCCAGACTAGGCCAGGCACCTGTGTGTGTGCGTGTGTGTGTGCAGGTGGCAGTGTGGATATGGCCGTTGCCATGCTTCTGTTTTTATAACACTATAGAGCAGATTGACGCTACCTAATCCTCTAATATGGCCTTAAAGCATCCTAGTGAGTTCTCTCCATTTCACAGATGAGAAACCTAAGACCCAACAGATTAGATGAGTTCCCCGAGGTCACGACTCTAGCCCATGTTTGCTGTCTCACAGACCCCATGCAGTCATCATCAGAGTCATTGATCCCCTTTACCCTAACACGATACTATATTTATGAAAAACTGCACAGCCTTAACTGAGTTTCCAGTAGAATCAGATGGAGCAAATGTGCTGATTGGTCAAGACAAAGTCCCTAATCCCAGTGGTGGCTGCACATCTCAGTGGAAGTTAACTAATTGGCTTCTGGGGTGTTGAGTGTGGCAGGAGGGGAAGAGATGTGTCCCAAGGGTGAGGAAGGCCTGAGTGGGCCAATGGGCTCTCTCTCTCTTATTCCACTGTGACACTGACACCAGGACCCAGGAGTTGCAGTGCCCATTCCGGAATCTCTGTCCTAAGCACCCTGACCTTCCATCTACCCCATGAGCTGAGAACCACAGGCCAGGGCAGCCCCATACAAGTGGCCTCCATACAAGCCCTTTCTTCTCTTCCTCTCTTCTGCCCTCCCCCATACCTCTGTCCTAGCAGGCACTTGGCACACCAGAGGCCCGCTGGGAGTCAGGCGGGAATGTTGAGCATCTGGCCAGAGCCCAGGCCAGCCCTGTGGGTTCATATTAGGGCACCTGCTAATGTGCAGGACCCAGGGGCCAGCTGCCCTGTGATTGGCTGGCAAGGCCAGGCATAGGGCCATCCCAGAACCCAGGGCCGCGTGACCCCAAAATCCCAGCTATAAATAGATGAGAACCTGTCAGCTCTCTTGCCCATAGCCAGCCTCCCCTCCCTCTTGGCCAAGAATGAAAAGGCGCCTTGAAATGGTTCAGAGGCCCAAATACCCAGCTAAGCTGCTCCGAACTCAAACCTTCTGCTGACCTCAGAGAAAAAGCTCCATTCTCTAGAAATCCAGGGATCTGTCAAGCCCAGGCCTGACTCAGCCTACATCTTGCTTCTTTCCCCAATAACTATCCTGGTAGAGCTACTGCTTCCAGCCCCCAGATTTCTGAGTCATTTGGATCACACTTTAATATGCTGCCACCAACAAGGCATTCATTAGGAACCCACTGCCCACTGCTTGGGGAGGTGTGTGTGTGAGTGTGAGTGACTGAGTGTGTATGTGTGTGTGTGTGTGTGTGTGTTGGGGATGCTGTTCTTTGCAGAAAAAATTTTTTAGAGCTTCTTTATAGCTTTGAGAATATTAGAGCAGCTCTCGTCCCTTACCTTACACAAAGGGAATGGGCCTCACCCAAGGTCACACAGTAAATGACTGTAGAGCAGGGACCAGGCTCACGGGTCAGTGCTCACGCAGGCTGATCACAGGCCCTTCTCCCAAGCAATGCCACTGGGGTTTCTGCCTATGTCGTGCCAATGGCCTGGCGTGCCCGTCTTGTTTCTCTCTTCTTCTCTTAATCTCACCCCTTCTTAGGTTTAGACCACGACCACCTCCACCAAGAAGCCATCCCAGTCATATTTAATTTCGCTCACAGGTGACCTGACCCCTACTCCCCACCAAAATATATACTCCCCTTAAAAATGTATTTATTGAGTCGCTCGCTTGGTGCTGACTAAAAATGACATTAATAATTATTTTCTTTTATTTAGGAGCAGAGAATAGAGTCCACCTCTTAAGCCAAATCCTAACAGTAGCTGTCATCATGTGGGTAAGAATTATGAGGCCTTATCCAAGATCAGTAGGAAAGAGTGAGGCAATTGATTAGTGATGTCTGTCCTGGCCACAGACTGTATCAGCACTCCTGCCAGGTTTTGCTACCCCTGCATTAGTATTTACTCTTCACTCTTTTGCCTCCAAAGACTAAATTCCTTAAGGCGGAAGCTCAACTATATAGATCAGTCAGCTTGAGCTATGAAAAAAGAAATTCCCCACGTCCTGCCCAAAACCCAAATGTCAGCCTGGCGGCAAGCAGACAAGGCAGAAGGGGAAAATGATAATTATCCCTCGCTCACATCTGGGGCTGCATCATGCAAAGAACTCTATAGCCATTTACCTCAACTAATCTGGACAAGAAGCCTAAAAGACAGGCAGGCACTCTCTCTCCTTTTCACATGAGTAAACTGAGGCACTTGGAGGTTAAATGACTGCCTCAGGTCATGCTACAGTAGTTGGCAGGCTCAGACCTAAACCCAGGTCACAGAATGGCAGCCATCCAGAAACAGCAGGAACCATCCAGTTCAGTGCCCCAAAGGACAAAGGACAGCCAACCTGCCAGGTGACTCTCCTACCTGCCCTCTCATCCCTATCCTGACAGGAAACTCCCTACCATCCAACGCAGGCCGGTTTATTCCATCTGGGGGCAGTTCTAGCCATTTGGAAAGCTCCTTCTTAGCCTGAGCTGGAAGCTCTCCTTATGACCTCTATTCGCCAGGCCACTCCTCTCCCATGTCAAATATTTGCAGGCAGCTCTCACGTCCTCCCGAGAATCTTGTTTCCTCTGGATTACACCCTTCGGCAGCGCCTGCCATTTGGAAGGACACCTGGTTTAGAGTCATCTTGCTTTCCAGTCCTTCCTCTGAGAGCACATCTGTTTGCTTACTTTGGCGACACAACCGTCTCCTTCCTAGTTCTAGACCCCGGACTTCTATTAACACAGCTAAATGTTCAGGACTATCAAAGATTTTTTGAGATTCATCATGTTTCACGTTCCCTTCCCCCAAATACCCCTCCTCCGCCAAGGATCTGCAAAACTAGAATAAACTAAAATAACAGACTGTCCGAGCAAGAAGGGCCTTAGAGACAGACCCCTAGTTCAAACCACTCACTCAGATAAAGGAGAAGGGCCCTGTCTCAGGTTCAGTGGTAAGTTTGTGACGAGCCAGACCAGAACCCAGATATCCTCCTCCCTGTCTTGGACTCTGCCCACCAACTCTAGGTAATGTTTGACTTGAAATCCACCTAATTCAAGGTCAGGTGAGCCAACGTGGGTCATACTGAGAACCGCTGACAAGTCAAGATGAGAATCTGACCCTGCAGGCCTGGGGCCAAACTAGGCCCCTGCTACTCTCCACACAGGGCTCATCTCTGGGTTAGAGCCTGTGCTTGGGGTTTCGCCCTCCCGGGTGGGTGGGCTGACAACATTCCAACCTCGCATGGCTCTGCTCCCCTTTTCCACCTTCCACGATGGAAGGCCTTTCACCCAGATGTCCTTTCAGCTTTGAGGATAGGGAAACTCACTTGCTGCCAGCCCCGGCGTGTCAGGAAATGCCAACTGAACTGGGAGAGCCCCCGTGTGGCAGGGCTGGGAGTGGGCTCCATCTACTCCTTTATCGAACATCACAGAGAGGTGAGCTACCTGGGGTGAAGGCACCAGGACACGGCACCGTGGGGGCTCAGTACATGCCCTGCCCTCGCCAGCTCGAGCCCCACCCCCACCACTTGTGTCTTCCTCCCCTGCACACCTGGTTCCTACCACACCAGCCTCCTCTAGGGATCCCTCCAGGCTTTCCAATGCTCTTTCTTCCCAGGAGGTCTCAAAAGTCAATCCTGGAACAAGCCTCCCCTGATGGCTCCACCCCCCACAAACACTAGTTCTTCCTTCTGCACGCCTCCTGGTCCCAGACCTTGTCGCCATTTGGTCTCCTCCTCTCTGTGTCTCTGAGAGCTCCATGGAAACAGCGGCCTATCAGTCTTTTCATCAAATTGTAGCCTCAGTGTCTAGTATACAGTAGATGCTCAATAAAAACCTGGAGGCACGAATGTTGCATGGTGCCTGAGGTGGTCCGGCAACACTGGGCATACCGAAAGTCGACCTTGCAGGCAGAAGACACAGCCCCTCCCCCAGACACAGCGTCTGTTGTCGTCCAGTTACTGAGCACTTACCTCGTGCCAGGCACTTGCATTCAGCCCACGGGAGTCTAACCACCCTCACCGCCGTGTAAAAGATGGGGAGACTCAACTCAGAGAAGCTTCGTGATCTGTGACGTGTACCCAAGATGTGACAGAGATGGGATACAAAATTCAGGACTGTTCCACGAGCTGCATGGAAGATTCAGAGCCTGGCTGGGATCAGACTGTGATGGGTCCTCATCCGATTTTATCGAGTAGCTAATGAAAATCAAGGGAAACCCTTCTGAGGAGAGGACTGACCCGGCCCTTTGACATGTGACGTTGTTGGGAGTAACAGCTTCCTAGGGCACCTACTCACCTAAAAGACTGGTCTGTAAGTAAACTCCCTGTGAAATACAGGCACTGGGCACAGCTCATCTTCCTGTGAGATGCTTGTAGAACCTACTGGATAATCCCTTTCCATGGAATCCTGGAAACTAAGGAGATAGTTCTGAGATCATGCAGTCAGTCACACTTCCCTTTTTTTCAAACAAGGAAACTGAGGCCACAAGTGCCAGGTCTTGCCTGAGATCACCCAGCCACCACCAGGCAGTTACAGATCCAGGATGTGTGAACTGGGGTGTTGGGGGGAAACCTGGGAGAAAGGGCGCGTGAAGGGCTGTGACTTGTAGGAGGTGACAGCTTCCCTCTGTGAGGTCCCACGAAGCTGAGCCGGGGCCAAGGGTGGGAGTTAAGATTGCATCTCATGCATCCTAAGGAAGCGCTTGAGGCAGAGTTGCCCAAAGATGGTCACGGGCAGCCTTGTGTGGTAGTTGAGGGCCCTGTGACTGGGCATGTGCAAACACAAGCTGCTTGGTGCGACGGCAAGAGAGGCAAGCACTAGATGGTGGGCGGTCTCCATGACAGAGCCTTGAAAGTCCCCTTGACCCAGAGAGCCTGAGAGCCCTGCACTGAAGCTCTTCTCACTGCCTCTGGGGTCTCTCTGGCCACTGGAGATCTAGGCGGAGTCAGGAGGCCCCACAGACCTCTTCCCCTCCTGCGAAGATGTAGGCTGGGCGTAAGAGATAGACTCAAGTCTTGCTGGGGGCGCGGACCTCCTCAGCACTCTTGGTTCAGGGGTCTGCCTCCCTTATGCCTTCCCCTGTAAGCACAAGGCATCTGCTGAGACCCAGCTGATGCTGGCCCATGCATGTGAGCAGCCGGATGCTGTGTGTGTTCATTCAAAGAAGAGTTTTAATTCCCTATATCCGAGTGTTTCCCCTTTGGGAAGCTGGAGCTCTGGGAGGAGGATGGGGCGGTACAGCCCTCATGGGGAGAGAGGACCAAAGAAGGCAAGAAGTTAGGATGGAGGGGGAGGGGGCAGGCCACAGGCAGTTTCCTGAGGAGTCTCAGGCTGTAAAAGGAGTGAAGAGGCCTCTGTGATCCATGAAGGATGAGGCAGACACTTAACCCTTCCCTCCCAATGTGGGAGGGTAGTGGAATACACATTCCTGGGTGCAGAGCCAGCAAGCCCCCTCCCACTCCTAGCTGTCAGCACCACTCTGGCCAGGCCTTACTACTGAGCAGGGCTGGCGATGGCCGAGGGGTACTGGGCTTTGTGAAGAGGTAGGAGAGCATGCGGGCGAGGGAAACCGCCTCTGGAGACAGACAGAATGGCCTCGGAGCCTAGCTGTGCCAACCCGGGTGACCCGGGCATGTGTTTGGGGACTTCTCTCAGGAGTTTCCACGTGCCTGTAAAATGGGCAGACTGTGTGTGTGTGTGTGTGTGTGTGTGTGTGTGTGAGAGAGAGAGAGAGGGAGAGAGAGAGAGAGAGAGAGAGAGATGATTGAGAAAGCTATTCCAAAGCCCGAGCACATACAAAGTGCTCGATAAATAGTAAATGAAACAAACCTCAAAACTGCCTCGGCAATAACGACAACGACAAAAATGGATTCAGGCTGAATTCTGGCCCTGGCCCTGATGCTTAAGACAAGTCGCATCACCTTTCGGAGCCTGAGGCCCTGAATCTGCAAAACAGAAATCATGACCTCCCTCTGGCGAACTAAAAAGTGCCACACACCGGGAAATGTTGGGTGAAGGGTGGGGTCAGGATTAAAGGCAGGGGCCAGGCAGGACCAGGCAGGAGCGTGACGGCGTGTGCACGTGTAGAATACAATAGCTCGGGAGAGCCTCACCCAACTGTCGCCAAAGGAAAAAGGTTACTGGGCTATTTCCTCCTCGACTGAGAACCACGCACTGTCTGGTTCAAACCTGTCTGAAGCCTCAGAGCTAGCAAGTGCAAGAGCAGGGATATGAACTCAGGTCTAACTGCTCAGGTCTCTCTGTTAATCTAAGGTGCTGGCCTCTGGGTGGGTCATTCCCAAGGCCCCTGGATGAATTCACTGCAGCCTAGCCGTAGATGGTACCAACACCCTACCCAGGCCTCCCCAAGCCAGCATCCACCTCACAAATGATCTCAGGATCCTCTGATCCATGGATGGTACCACTCCAGGGGGCATTTGGGAGTTCCAGGCTGGCACAGTGATTTGACTTGGAGGCCCGGGATACTGTTTGTCCTGAATGCACACGCAGTCCTGCACAGTGAAAAGCTGTCCAGCTAAAAAGCTTTGGGCACCCCTTTTGGGAAACACGGAACATAGGCAAACTTTTCACAGTGCATATGGAGAAACCAAGGCTCATAGAGGGAAAGGAATTTGCCCATGGTCACAAAATAAGCTAGCAATGGAAACGAGGCCCTTCCTGCTTCCTTCCCGTGGTCTTTCGGCACGTCCATCACCTACTCTGCTGTCTTTTCTACAATACCTGTAAGAGTTAGAATGGAGTGCATACGGGGTCCAAAAGAAATATACTTGCATGAGGACGCTAATAACAATGATGGAGGAAAAGAAGTGGGGTCATGGCTTGCCAGAGAAGAAAGGAGGTGGTGGAAAGAAGGCTGGGCAATCAGTGCTCCCTCGATGCTAACCACTAGGGGGCAATGTTGGCCTCAGACAGCTTGGTTGTATTGGAAGAATGACAAGAGGAGGCAAGGGAGGACTCTCTATCAGTTAATTTCCATCTCACTCGATTTACTTTCCTTATAGACCATCCAGTGGACCTAATGCCTCAAGTCTCTTCAGGGCTGCCGTGGAGAGAGGTGTGTGTGTGTGTGTGTGTGTGGTGGGGGAAGCTGGGTGTGGGTGGAAGGGTGAATTAGAGAAGGAGGTCCAAAGAGAGATGCGTATCAGAAAAGCCACAGAGATCCAGAGCCCTGAGCACTTTCTGACTCCCATCCTAGGACAGAGGAAGAAGAATGGGTATCCCTACCTGAAGCCTTCAAGACAAGATATACACAGCTGCAGACTCAGCATCCCTTTGTAGATCTTTTAGAAAATGTTTATTTCAAGTGCCAGCCAGCTCCAGTTCATGGAGAGGACTGCTGGAAGCATCGTTTTGCAAAGGGTCCTGAGGCCTGTCTAGATTCAGTGGGGATAGCACGGTGACCGATTAGTTCTAGCTGCCATGGGCACTGAGAGTTTCAACGTGTGTGCCATCTCAGGCATGCTTTTCTCTCTTCCAGGAATCCTCTGCTCGCCTCACTACGGTATCCTCTAAGCAACCTAGGCAGTGGGCAGAGCAAGAATGATTGAGCTCCTTTGAAGGGAAAGAAATTGAAGGCCTGCAGGGCCATGGAAATTGTCCAAGGTTACACAATGAGTCGGTAATGATAACGGGAATGAGAACCTGGGACTCCAACTCTCCTCCTACTACTGCTATGTCCTCTGCCCCCAGTGACCAACAGAAGTGCCTTCTCTGCAGCCTCATGGGACTGTAGTTCTGGCTCCTGCAGGAAGGGTGAGAGTTCAGCTGTGTGAGGCTGTCAAGAGGCTGTTAGAGGCCTCCATGGCAGGGAACTGCCCTACCCCACCCCTACACACCCCTACACACCCCTCATATTACCCTTAACTGCCTGTGAACACACTTAACCCAAGGAGAAAAGGGGAGGCTGGTTCAGGTGGAGCTGTGTAACCAGTTCCGTCTGTCTATGCCTACCTAACAGCTGCCAGCACCGGCTGCAGCTCTCCCTTCTCTCTGATTGTGGGTACATGTCACTCAGCGGGTCACGGCTCCCAATCTCAGACGAGCCCATCTAGACCCTAGAAAATGCCGAGGTAGAGTAATAATACCAAAAGGTCGTGCTGGACAGTAAGGAGCACTGCACTTGGAGTCCAGAATCTTAGACTGAGGTTTCGGCTCTGCCACTCACCCACTCTGGGGCTTGGCCAAGTCCTCACCCTACCCTGAGCCTCAGTTTCCTCTCTGTTCAATAATGATTCATGGCCCCCAAATGACAGACCAGCCACATCAGAGTTACCCATACATGGGGCTTGTGAACACACATGGGCCAATCCCAATCCCAGACCTGAGCAACCTGGGCACAGGGCCTGGAATCTACACTGTGAACCAGTTCCCCAAAGGACTCTGAGATCTAGGGACAGCACCCAACTCCTGGGCAAAAGGCTCTCAGCTCCCAAACCAGCAGCCTCATCTCCATGACTCCCTTGAGCGGGTCCTGGAGAATCTCAGCCACTTTCTTAGCAGGCAAACAGGGACTAGTGACAAAGAAGAGTGGCCACAATCAGTGTGGGGCAGAGACAGGAGGGAAAGGGGGCGAGGATCAGACCCTGCTCAGTAGTCAGATCACATGTGGGGCAGTGACCTAGCCATGCTCATCCCTAAAAACCTGGCACCCCAAAAATAGCCTGGCTTTTAAGGGATGTAGCCTGCATGCTGAATGAATGAATGTCACAGCTGGGAGTCTTAGAGATCATCCCAATCCCCCACTCACTGCTCAGATGTGACAACTGTGGTCAGGCAGGTCATCCATCGTGAGACCAGACCCCAGAAGGACAAAAGCGGCAGCAAATCTTCACTGAGCCCTTATTCAGGCACAGGCCTACTGCTAAGCACTTTACCTGTATCATCTCATTTAAATTTTACAACTCCCTAGGGGTATGTAATAATTTCAGTCCCATTTCATAGGTAAAGAAATCTGGGCCCAGTACACACAGTGAGCAGCAGCACTGTTTAACCCAAGCCACCATGCCTATGCTTTGAACTTCTCTACTGTGGTGTCTTCTCACCAAAGGGAGCAGGGGGCTCCACCAGGCTTTCTGCCTCATGGCCACTGAAAGGAACCTGCCCTTGGACTTCTGCTGCTATAAACCTCCTGGCCTCTACTCAAAGGGCACTCGGGTCAGAGCTGAAAGGGGGACCCCAGGTCAAGTGCCTCATTTGTTCCCCAAAGTGGTGCTAAAATGGCCCAAACAGGCAAAGCTGGGGCTGAAGCCCCAAGGCACACCTGTAAGACAACTCCTTTCTGATTGGCAGGGTGTGCAGGCTGCCATGGGGCCCCGGAACCAGGCTGGGTGAGATCCTGGGGACAGAGCACCGACATTTTAGAGAAATACCAGCAGGGTGCCTGGCAGGAGGGGCTGGTAGGCTGAGCCCTGCCTATAGTCACTCAGTCCTAAAGAGTCACCATCGAACCAGGCGATCGGGTCCCCTCCTGCAGATTTTACACTCAGCTCCCACCTGGAAAGGTCTGTCTGTCTTCCCTCACCCCATCCCTTTCTAAGAAGGCAGGGATGCTGTCCATCTCGTTCCCTTGCCCAGTGATGGCAAATGGTGGGCACTGAATAAATGTTTACTCAAGAAAGGAGTAAAATGCAAAGTTGAAAGTGAGTGGTCCTAACAGCAAGGGATGACGGAACCCCCAAAACGGGCAGAGGTCGCTCAGGGTCAGGGCAGGTGCGAGAGGGAGTCAGTCAGGGAAGGTTTCCTGGAAGAGGACTGAGGCTTTGAAAGGTAAGCAGGAGTTCAACAATCATTTTAAGAGAATAGAACCTCACAAGACAGAGGTGGAGAAGGGACCAGGAGGAGGTCAGGCTGGAGGAGGGCAGCCGAACAGGGACCAGACTGAGACACAACTTCTGAGAGCAGAGGCTGCTTTGCCCCAGCCCTGCCCACTGGCCAGAGAAGGAGCCAGCGGTGTCTTCCCTCCTGTGGGCAGCCATAGCTGAGAAAGGTCAACTGCCACGTTCAGTCATATACTGGCCCCCGCAAAACACTAGGCAGAGAAACTGACAGGGTACAAAGGGCGTCATGCTTTGGGTGGAATGGTTGTGTTTTGTTTCATAAAAAGCATGTAGACCTCATTTGGCTGCACAAAGCGCCACCATAGCAATGTCTGACCTCAACTGCCATTGCAAGAAGATGCACACAGAAAGCACAAGCCCAGTCAGCACTATTAAGGAAAAACACCGAGCGCCATACCCCAGCAGCAAACAGCACCCTACACCACCACCATGGCTGGTACCATTACCTTAAACCCCACGGTAGGACCAGCAGCACAGGACACCGTCATACTAAACCACAGGTCACAAGCACTGTCGCACCAAACCCCACCACAATGCCACCACCTGTCATTCAGTAGGTCACAGAGAACACAACAAACACCACAGCAATACCATGCTACCGCCGCAGCCAAATCCATCATGCCAAACACCACAATGGATGCATCATTAGCATAAACCCCACATCCCACGACAGCCAGCACAACACAGACACCATCACACCCTAACCTATCATCAACACAGTCAACAAAGTCCCTGCCAAACACCCTCACAGCAACAGGTCACAATCACCAGCTCAGCAGACTCACAGCAAAGGCCTTCGCCACCAAAGCTACTAAAACAAACTCTGACCCGACATCTAGCATTAAGCTTGCGCCTGTTTATCCAAGAGTCATGGGGCAACCCCAACCCAGAG
The DNA here is from genome assembly GCF_902729225.1 of Pteropus medius. Lineage (NCBI taxonomy): Eukaryota > Metazoa > Chordata > Mammalia > Chiroptera > Pteropodidae > Pteropus > Pteropus medius. The sequence continues at coordinate 17,649,579 of NW_024349802.1, read as the reverse complement.
TAGATCAGAGCAGGCCCCGCAGAGGGCTCTCCACCCCAGCACAGTGTGGGCCGATGACTCGCCCTGTCTGGCTCTTGGCTCTACTGGTCCCTGACCCCACACTGTATCACATCCATCCCGACGACACACCACGGCCACAGCAGATCAGGAGCTCACAACAATCTGGTTTCCCATCCCAATGCTCCCCTTGGCCCCTTTGGGACCTGACTTCTTCACTCCATCTCACCCCAACGTTCTCAGTCTCTTTCCACCTGGCCCATTCTCCAGATACATGCTCTCGTCAGTCACCCTGGCTGAACTCTCACAGAGGAGGCACAGCGAGGAGGTGAGGGGACTTTGGAAATGATGGAGTTCACCCCTACAGCAAGCAATGTCCCCCAAAGATGTCCACATCCTAATCCCACAAACCTGTGAATGTGGCACCCTACATGGCAAAAGGGATTTTGCAGTTGTGATTAAGTTAAGGGTTTTGAGATGGGAGATTCCCCTGGATTATCTGGGTGGGTCCCCTGTAATCACAAGGATCTTGATCAGAGGGAAGCAGGAGGGTCTGAGTCAAAAAAGGAGATGTGATAATGGAAGCAGAGGCCGGAGGAATGAGACCACGAGCCAAGGAACGTAGGCAGCCTCTAGAAGCTGGAAGAGGCAAGGAAATAGATTCTCTCTCCTAGACTCTTCAGGAAAAAATGCATCCCTGCCAAAATCTTGATTTTTGGCCCAGTGAGACCCATTCTGACTTCCAGAACGCTAAAATAATCAATACATGTTGTTTTAAACCACTGAGTTTGCGGTAATTCACTGCAGCAGCCCTACGAAGCTAATACAACCCTCATCCAATGTATAAGTGAAAAAATCCAAAGGCTGCTTTCCCCACCCTCAGTGGGCTTCTGGTCCCAGTGAGAAGCTACCTCTCCTGCAGTTTATCATTTAGCCATCTCGAGTATCATTTGTCAGGGGGAAACACAAGGTTGTATGTAGAAGGATGTAAACAAATAGTAGAAAGTTCTAGGGGAGCAGAGTTCAGTTCAGTGAAAGTAACACTTAAGCTGTCAGATGCCCAAAGGGAAGGTGACACCCCCAGTGGGAATGAATGCTCTGTCCTTAGAGGTGACAGTTGAGTGAGTACAGCATTTTTCAGGGTTGCTGAGAGAAGCTTTCTTACTTTAAGAGGAAATTTAGACCAAAGGATATCCATGAATTCATGATTTGAGAAGGTTCTAGATTTCTAGAATTCTACTACCTTAAGAACAAGGCTCTAGATTCCCCAGCAGTTCTAAGACCTGACCCTGCCCTTTGATAAAGTCAGAGACCCCATGCCTGTGAGACATCCCAACGACACCTCGCCACACATCCTCAAAACTTCCGGGTGTTTCCACAGACTCAGAGGAAAAAGTAGGAAGAAGACTCCTCCCCTGGGAACCCTGAATAAACCATCATTTCTAAACAATTATTTTATTATCAAGGAATTTTTGCAGCAGGTCCCACCCAGACCACATGTCCTGGAGCAGGGAGAAAGGCTGGAGGCACAGGAATGCCTTTGTGGGCTCCTGTACCCCCTGCACACAGACCCCCTCAGGCCCCAGACCCCACCTCCCTGAACTTTACACCCCAGACCAGACCCTTCCCCGTCAGCCAAGCCAGCGTGGGAAATGGGCTGAGACATCCAACATTGCAGAAAGAGGACTGTTGTTCCCAGCAGAGAGCCGACTTCCTCCCCTGGCACAGGGGCCAGGGGCCAGGGAGTTGCTAGGACGGCTCTCCGCCCACTCAAAGCAGAAACCTTGTCCTCATCTCCACGCCAGCCACGCTAGCCATGCCAGGCCGGCACTGCCAGCCAAACTGACTTGGAAAGGAACACGCTGGTTTTGTTTCCTCCTCACACCCCTCCGCCTCCCCTACTGAGTGTGACTGGGTGCACACTCAGGTTCTCAAGTGCAAACAGGAAATCTGCTTCTCTCAGAGCCACTCAGAAGACATTCACCTTCCCCAGCGAGGTCAGCCACCTGACTTGGTGGAAGGGGACAGGTCAGGGGACGGGAAGTAAATGAACAGACAAGTTCATCATCTCACGTTTGCCTTCAGTGGGACCCAATGAAACCATGGTGGGTGCTACCATGCTCTGTGAAGGGCACAGGCAGGACTATAGGGTATGAACCCAGGCCTGGAGGGATGAGCTGCCGCTTTAGGCTGGCCGTGGGCAGAGACCAAGAGCGCATTAAACCCTCTGGGATCCAGGAGCAGGCCCGATATTTGGTTTAGGCTTGGTTGGCAGGTAGTAAGAAGGTTAATACTCCTGGGTATTTATCGGAAGGAAACAAAACAGTAACAAAAAAATAGCTGCACCCCACGTTCGTTGCCACGCTCTTTACGATAGCCACGATATGAAAAAACCTGTGTCCATTGAAGGGTGAATCGATAAAGAAGATGTGGTATATATATATATATATATATATATATATTATATATATATATTAATAATATACATATTATATATATTTATTTTGGGTAAGTAGCAAGTATCCCTGCTCAGACCACCTAAGAGACATGCTTTTATCCAAGGGACCTGCTGCAAATATATAATATTATATATATATAATATATATATTATAAATATATATATATATATAATATATATATAAAATAGTATTCTATTTTATATATATATTATATAATATTATATATATATAATATATATAATATTATATAATATATATATAATATTATATAATATATATATAAAATAGAATACTACTCAGTCATAAAAAAAAAAAGAAGGAAATCCTGCCATTTGCAACAATATAAATGGAACCTGAGGGCACTATGCAAAGTGCAATAAGTCAGACAAAGAAAAGTCCCGTATGATCTCATTTATATGTGAAATCTTAAAAACAACAAACTCATAGATACAGGGAACACATTGGTGGTAGCCAGAAGCAGGAGCGGGAGGGGGTGGTGAGTGAAGATGATCAAAAGGAACAAACTTCTAGTTATAAAATAAGTCCTGCAATGTAATGTACAGCATAGTTAATAATATTGTATTGCATATTTAAAAAATTTTAATGAAAAAACATGAAATAGTGGCAACTGAGGTCTTTCTAACCCAATGCCTGGTCTCTCTGAGTCCAGTACCTTCACTGGCCAAGGATCACGTCATCCTCATACCACCTTAATTCCACTATGAATTCAATGGTCCCATATCTCTAACTAGCTCCCACTACCCCTCTGTAGCCGCCATAGTGGACCCAGCCTCCTCTGCAGGGCTGGAGACCATTATGCCTGGACCAATGTCCCTCTGGGGCCATCTCTCCATGAGCCCCACTCCCAAGCACACCCTGCCGGCCCTCCCTCTGGCTGAGCCACTCCACCACCACTTCTCCTGATCCCCACTCTCTTGGCCCCCAGCCCCTCTACCAATTCTTGTGGGATGTGGGGGTCCTTCTCTGGACCTCAGTTTCTATGTCCAGTGAAGGTGGAGGGTCTCAAATAGAAGTTCCTATTTTGGGCCTATGCCTGGCTATCAGTCTACGAAATCACACGCAAACTTTTCTACATTTTGACTCTTTTTCTTACATGAAAAGGGTCTGTACAGTCTTCAGAATCTCTCACAGAAGCTCTGACCAAAACAAGGTAAAAGCCCCAGGAGCGGTGGTCTCTGAAGGCTTTCTCGCTCTCTGGACTCCCATGTCCTCATCTCACATACACATTCCACTCAGCCACACCCAGGAGCTCGATGGGCCTCGACAGAGGCTTAAAACACCCACTCTTTTCCCCGAACTCCACCCTTCACGACTGAAATTCCCTGACTACAAGAAACAGAAACACACCACGTGTTTGATGCCTTTCATTCAACTTAAGAGCCAAAGTGAGTTATAACTTCATAGGAGTAAAGAAGAAAAGTTCAAGAGCCAGGACCAGGGGCCACAGTGAAGCTCTCAACGCCACTGTGGTTCCTCCAGGAATCCTGAATGGAAACTGCAGGACCGGGGCAGGGCCAGAAAGAGGGAGGCTGCAGGCCAGGTAAGGGGAGAGCAAGGGGGCAGGGGGCAGGCAGTTCACCTCCCGGAAGGGACCTGAGGAACTCAAGGGAGAGGCCACAGGGAAAGCCAGAGGATAGAAGCTACAGATTCAGCAAAACACCCACATGTCACCAGCACTGGTGACAGGTACCGTGCTAAGTTCTTTAAGCATGCATTATACTGCTTTACCCTCATGATTACACCAGGATGATGCTCCTGGCATCCAAAGGGTAGTAGGTGCTCCCATTGTTACTGATGAGGACACTGGGGACAGCGGGGACCCGCGGCCTGGCACGTCAATAAGCTACAGAGGCAGGATTAGACCAGAATCTGTCCCTCCAGGGCCCACAAAACCAAAACAGCGCTGTGGAGTGTGAGCAGGGCCCAGACGCCGGGCCAGTACCAGTCACTGAACAAATGCACCAAACGCCCCATGCCGCCTTTATTAACTGAAGCGGCAGGAAATATGCCCTGATTCCAGAAACGTTCCTGCTCCCCTCAGCCTGTCCCCCTGTTCAGGCCATGAGCCTTTTCCTCTACCTTTACTTCAAAGATGTGCAGGCAACTAGGAATGCGCCATGGGACCAGGTCAGATGGGATCTGCTAGACCTCGGGGCAAATTCCAGAAATGACTCCGCTCCTCCCCTTCTTCAGGGACAGTCAGGCACAGCAGGCCTCCGTCCCTTTCTAATATGTGTGGCAGATGCATGAGATTGTTAGTAGGACAGTGTCTGTCATATTTGCATAGCATTTGGGCTTCACTTGCATTTCATTCCACAAAACATAAGCAGTGCCAATCCCAAGCATGTCCCAGACTTCCACACACCTGCTGCCACCACTGTGAGGGACGGTGGCATAAAGGAGTTGTGATGATAATCACATGGCTGCTGTAGATACATTAGGTCCATGTATTCTTATTTTATTCCTGCACCCTTTTAAACAAGGTAGGAGGCTCAGAAAATCCAAGCCATTTGCCTAAGTTCATACATGTTAAATGGCAAAATCCCCAGACCCAGCACTCCAACTGGTCTAAGTCAAAAGCCCAGCCCTTAGCTACCATTCAATGCCAAGGTCCTGCCCCTGGCTTCAGGGGCACTATAGCTGGTGTAGCCCAATATCAAGTCCCACCCCAGCAACTCTTCCAGGAACCGCTGACACAGTGTTCTTTCCCTCACTGGGCCCATCAGCCTCAACCTTCTGATAGTTTGCTGCTTGCTGGTCGCTGTGGTCTGCTTGCTCACGGTTGTGTCCAAGTGCTGAGCACAGGACCCGGCTCAGCGTATGCCGAAGGATGTCCCAGGTGCAGCCTTGACCCTTGCAGCATGTCCCGCATTGCGTGTGCACCGGTTCAGCAAGAACCGTACCCCTTCTCTGTATGTCTCCCCTTACATACATAGCTCCTTGTATGTAACAGATTCTCCATCCCATGGGGTGAAGGAATCATGGGAGAGGAAGAAACTCTCCTCTACTCTCAAGGTTCTTTGGGCCGGTCTAATAATCAAGTAGACACGAGACAGATTAGCAAGAGGAAATAATCAAATTTAATAGATACATATGTATAGGAGCCTCATACACATGAGAGTCAGAGACACCACATGTACACCCTGCCCTATAGATAGGTCAAAAAAGGTTATTTCTGATTATCTCTTATTATGGGCAAGGCCCCTAATTCAAGTTCTATGAGATAGTTAAGAGACGGACAGAAGTTTCTCTTGCGATTGTGATTAAAGTTGCCTTTAGCTCAAAACGATCCTCATACCACTGAGGCACCTCTTGGGGTGACTCATTCTGAAACCCCACATAATCTAACATGGAAGATGTGGTAGGAAAGCCCTGGGTTCAAATCCCAGCCCTGCCACTAACACACTGCCTGACTTGGGCAGGTGGCTTGGGCTCTTTGAACCTGATATCCAGGGAAGGTATGGGTGGCTCCCAGTTTGACGGGCACTTGGGAGCCAGGCCCTTCGCCAACTCCCAAGTAGGAGCCTTGCAGCTGCCCCAGGCTGCTGCTAGAAGAAGCCTGGTGACCGATGTGGGTCGTTCTTAAGCACACGCACTTCCTCAGGTCTGTGAGAAAGAGGAGAGCAGCGGGAGCACCACCTTCGCGCTGAACCAGCCCACCCCGTCTGGGGCGCTGCCACCTTCGCGCTGAACCAGCCCACCCCGTCTGGGGCGCTGCCTGACTTTCATTTATATGCTGCTAAAGTTCCACTCAGGTCAGTAGCCGTGTAAGACCGGCAACTAAACCCTCAGCGTCTCCAGCTCCCGGCCACCAAATCAGGAATGGTGGCAGCACCACCTCCCACTCCCTGCTCCAAGGTAGCAGCTATTGTTATGGCATCTCCAGGCACTGGGCCCATCTGCTGGCTAACCCCAAACATCCACTCCAAGAGAGAGGTAGTTATTTCCCATTTTTACAAATAAATATAGAGGCAAATGGGAGTCAATTACTTGCCTGAGATTATGAATAAAACCCAACGAGCTCTCTAGGAGAGACCAAACCACAAAAAAACAGGATCTCAAGCTACATCCATGAGGAACATTATCTGCTGCCATCAAAACAGTGAGTTAAAAAATGGAAAAGACCATGGAAAAGACCCTTTATAAACCTTAATAAAGATCGATGAGACTTTAATAAAGACCTATTATCCAATATAATGCTAAGTGAAAAAGTCACAAAGATCTGATTTGTTTCAAAAGAAAAAATGTATTATGGGAAGAATGGTAAAAGTACGGGTGTTTTTTATTTCCTTTTGGAGGGTATATCGATTTCTTTAATTTTCTTCAATAAAGATTTAATTCTTTTATAAAAAATATTTTAATAAATTTTTGTTTTATATTTAAAAAACAAAGCAGAAGCTACTCTGATGTGAATCAGAGGAATTGCGACTATATAAAATGGCCAATTCTTTAATCAATTATATGTGATTTAAAACTAAAAAATGTGAAAAATTTATAACTATTAAATATTTGTTGAATTTTTTTTTTTTAAAAGCAGGCTATGACCCCACAAAATGCCACCAGAGCCTGGAAGTTAGGATCAAGTACATTGGCAGAGCTGGCCTGCGGTCACCTTTGAATCCCTTGACAATGAGCTCTCAAATACAACCCCGGATCTCAAAAGGTGGCACCTGCCCTGACACATGACCACCCTGGAGATCCCACGTGGATTTGGCTCCCCCAGCCAGGTCCTAGTACTTGTCTTTTGAAGTATGTCTCACAACAGTACTGGTGATGTGTGTAATGCACAGCGAGATGCTCTGTTCTGTTGACTGTGTCCCTTGCACTCAACAGAGAGCCTGGCATGAACCGTGGCTCAATAAATATTTGTTGAATAAATGAACAATCGAAAAGATAGTATGATTGATTAGGTGAATGAGTGAATGAGTGAATGGATGAGTAAGTGAATTCTGACCTAGAACAAGGTAAGAGCCTGGACTTGCCCCAAAGGCAGGTTACCCAGCCAGAGTCCACCTCACAGTGGGATATGAGATGGCCAAGCGACCTTTTAGCTTTACCACTGTACGCTGTACCTTCACATGGCCATCATGTGGTACTATGTGTGGGATAGGGGGCAACGGTCATGGTTTAAGGGGGAGGGAAGGAGAAAAGGTCCCCATCACCCAGGTTGTTGCTAGGAGAGATTAATCCAGGCCAGAAAATGCCCCACACTGCCCACCTGGGCAGCGGTGTCCGTGGGAGTCCAAGGCCTCCACATTAATCTATGTCACTATAGCTCTGACCAGCGTCTCCCTCTGGCTGGGCCTCCCTGCCTCCTCCAGGCCTAGCCGACTAGTCTATCCCTCCTGGTTTATCTGCATCCTGACCCTGCCTTGGGCCCAGCTATTCCAATTCTAAGAACCTCTCTCTTGTTAAGCCACCCAATTAGCCCCACTGACCTCCACTCTCTGCAGCTACCTGAGCAGCCAGGCGTTAAATCGCAGATCTAAGGGTGGAAATTGACTTTGTGTCCATGGTGGCTGTGGATGCTGACACCATTAGCTGGAGAGCCAATCTGGAAGTCCTCATCTGTTAGGACAGCCTGCCAGAGCTATTCTGAACTCGGGGAAGTCCTCAATTCTGCAACTTACAAAGATCTTGAAGATTTTACTTATTTCAAAGAGATAATGTAGCTCAAGCAATGGCCTAAAATGCATTTATTCACTCACTTCACCCAGGCTCACTTAGCAATCCCCTCTGGTGGGGCCTGCTCTGATTTATAACTAGCATATCACCTGCTCCAAAAAGATGCTCAAACACCCGGGTCTCTACATAGCCTCCCTTGAATCCAGTTTGCATAAGTTGGGTATATTTTGTGAAAATGACATGCTCAACCACTAATGGACTTTGCCCTTGCTGTCCCCACTGCCTAGAACCCCTTTCCTCCAAAAGGTTGCTTCCTTTCTGATTTCTCAGGCCTCAGCATGAATACCTCAGAGGGGCTTCCAGACCACCCCTTCTAATGTGGCTTGACTTCCCCCCTCGATTCCCATCACATGTCCTTATCTTATTGATTCTCTTCTCGGGGCTTATCACTAGCTGCAATCATCTTGTTTATTTTCTGTCTCCTTATGCCAGCTTGCCATCGGCAGGACTGAGTCTAGCTCACTGCTGTGTCCCCAGGTCTAAGCAGGAAATGTGCATTAAATATGAGTTGGATGAGAGGGAAACGCCCCTTGGCAGAACAATGAATGAACCAGGGAGATCCAGGCCAAGCCAGATCCAGTCTCAGTGGCATGTCAAACAAGGCACTGGACCTTAAGGCTGTGGGCCCCAGTCAAGAAAGCTCTGATCCACTCTGCTCACAGGTCAGCAGATGAGGCCCCCATGGCTTGTGGGAGGTCAAGGGAAGCGGGCTGGCTGAGTCAAGTTCCCTGAGGTTACAGGAAGTGATCTACAGAATCTATAGGGGCAGGAAAAATCCCTAAAGTTCCTCAGAGTATGTATTCTAGAGTTTCTAGGTAGAGGCCAAACAAAATCTACATCAGGACCTAATGCTGGCCAGACGACTATGCTGCCATTCCTATGACCAAGAGAGCAACAATAAACATAAAACAACAATAAACTAGGACATACGCTCTCCAAGGCCAGGGCTTCTGCTTCTTTTGCACTAAATCCCCAGCATCTGGACCAGTGCCAGCACATAATAGTCACTTCCATAAGTGTCTTTTCAGTACCTTATTTTTTATTAATTGTCTCCTACACAGTGAGCACTTTATATACAAAGTCCACTGGTTCTTCAAATCATCCTTGTGTGTCCAGGACTCCTATCATTAACTCAGAGGTGAAGTAAGATGCCCAACCAGCAAGGGAGGGCAGGGCAAGGCCTTGAACCCAGGGTGTCAGACGCCAGTGCCTGGCTCACTGACCACAGGCAGCCATGCCTCCTGCAAAGCCAAACAGTAAGTATGACACCATTAACCAAGCCCCACCATGTGCCAAATGGGGAACCACTGTGGTTACAGAAACCTTTTCAACAGCCCTCTGCACTTTACAGGAAAGGTGACTGTGACCCAAAAGGTAAAGTCACCAGGTGGAGAGTCTGCAGCTAACAGCTGGCAGAACTGGGACTCCAACCTAGGTATTTTTCAGTTCTGAAGTACAGACTCTTGGGATATGGCCACACAGCATTCCCATGATAGAGAAAGGCTGTCATAGAAGCTGGGATAATTTACTATAAAAATCAATTCTACTACATAGCAAGACAACTGAGGACCCCGTTGCCAGTCAGGCCAGCCCTGACATAGGACTCTGGCAAGTCCATTTTCTCTGGGCCTCACTTTGCTCACCTGTTTAACCAAGATGATTAGGCTCTAAAGTTTTAGGAATCTAAAATCTTATCACTCATTTCAAACTAAGTAAATATTAATGTGATGTTTCTACAGTTTTCTATAGTTTATAAAGCATTTTCCCATTGATTATCTCATCTATCCAACAACCCTGCTATTAAACTAACATCCTCACCTTTCAGAGTGGGAGAGACTGACTCAAGAGTTATTGAATTGTCAAGTAGGTGGCAGGACCAGGATCTAAATCTCTACCCTAATCCAGTGGGCTTCCTCCTCCAACCCAGGCTGCCAGAAGGGAGGGCGGAGCCTGAGAAAGTCCCAGGGTGCTGTGAGGGAAGGTTGGGGAAAACAAGCCCACCCATACAAATCGTTAAGAAAACAATCAACAGCACAATAGACATTCTTTAGAGAAACCAGTGACTCCTAACCATTTGAGAAAGACTGCAAATTAAAACTCCAGAGACACCAGATGACAAAGATCAAAAAAGTTTAATACCACACTGTGTTGGTAAAGGTGTGAGGAAACAAGCATTTCTTATTCATTTCTGTTGGAATATAATACCAATAGAGTTCCACGAAGGGGAATGTGGCAATATTCATCAAAATTTTAAATGCACACACCCTTTCACTGGGCAATTCCCCTCCGTGGTATTTACTCTACACATCTACTTATACACATACAAATTGACAGTCAGAGATGTTCACTGCAGACTAGTAGCAGCACTAAATTAGAAATAACCTAAATCTCCAACAGAGGGCTGGTTAAACAAACTAGAGTCAAGCCAAAAAATGTAGTAGTTCTTTCTTTGCATAATGGTACATCATGATCTTTAAGATAAATTATTAAGTGGAAAAAAGCAAGTTGCACAGCAATGTTCTTAGCTTGCTACCATTTGTACAAAAAGTGGAATCAGGAAGTTAGACCATATATATGCTGGTGTTTGCAAGGTTTATCTCTGAAGAGCATGTTAGAATTGGTAGCAGGGTTGTTCTGCAGATAGGAATACAAAAGGACAAAGATGACTTCCATTTATTACTTTTACAATTTTTCAAGCAGGATCACATATTACATTTTCAAAATAAATACAAAAGCAAGTCTATTGTCTCTTGTCCATTGAACAATGCTGTATGTTGAAACCAGTATGAAAATTAACTTGTTAGGTAGCTATATCTTCCTGGAGCGTGCTATGTGTGACACCCCACCCCCACCCACAGAAACACATACAATCTCTTCCCCTTGGGTCTGCTCCATTTGAAGCCTGAATCACAAGAGGGATCAGTTAACACTTCAAACAGCCTAAGAGTCTAAATCAGGAATCCTGGGTTTGAATGCCTTCTCTACCAGCAAGGGTGTTTATCTTGCTCTGTACATATTAACAAACATATATACAGATGGATATGGTAGACAGTGTGTGGAATAAAAGCCAGACCTTGGGAGTGATTAAATCTTGGGGTATAATGGCAATTGGTCATGTGAAATACTTGGAGGTAATCAGATATTTCCAAGCCAAATACTGAGTTAAAACAGCAGCAGTTACTGTGGCGGGTGCAAGCTGGTGAAGTCATAACACTGGTGACCTTATAACTGTTTATGACCCTACAACTTGCAAATAGCTTTGAAATCCATGGTACCTGTATTCTCACAGCAATGAAGGGGTCGTTCCCACTTTAAGAAGGAAGAAGAGGGGCTAGAAGAGGTCACATGGTAGGCAACAGTTAACCCCAGTCTAGAGTCTAGACTCTCTCCCTCTCAAGGTCACCAGCAGAAATCAGCCCATAAATAACTGCTGGGAGGCAGGAAAAGTGTGCCCAAGAAGGGAAGCTTAGCTGGAGGTGGAACCTACATTACTTAAAAGAAAAAGAAAAAAAACAAACAAAAAAACGCACTGCTTTTGACTGGTTATTTCTAGGTGTTGGAATTTTTTTTCCTTTTACCTAATTGTAGTCTCTCAAATTTCAATAAATTAACACTTGCCACTTTTGTAACAAAAAAAAAATACAATTTATATAAAATTTTTTTAAAAACCCAGATAATCAGATATTCTGTCGAAAGGCATTTAAATACACCAAACTGCTAAGAGTTGTTTCTTGAGGGGAAAGGGTTACAAGACGGGAGTGGTCTCACTTTCTCTGACCAGTTAGTTCCTAACATTGGAAATTTTTTAAATTATTAAATTTGTTTTATTAAAAATATTTTTAACATTAACTTAAACATATATTCTATTGTCGAACAACCAACCAAAATATAAAATGAAAAAAGAAATTTAAGACAATTATTTCTCCAAAACACTTTGAGGTCAATGGTGAACCATGGAACAATGAAACATATGTCTGAGTTGTAACAATATAAATTTTTTGTTTTAAATTCCATAATTTTTAGCTTCCCTTATAATCCAAGCAAGTTGTTTTAAAATTTTTAACTTTTCTGTAAGGCTCAGAGCAGAGCTCACCCTGGATGTAGGCAGATCCTGTCCTCCAGGCTGAAGCAGGACCAGGCCGCCTGCACGGGCACCCGCCGCGTGCACCTGGCCCTGCCCGTCAGTCCTGTCGCCACCTAATCCACCCGACTGCAAAATGCAGCAGCTGGTGAGGGCCGGAGGGAGTTGGGTAGCTCTGGTGTTGAATTGCCTACTGAATTGCCACATGGTCAGTACGGTTGCTGTTTTTCCACTTGATGTGAGCTTTCTTTAAATAATTGCAGACCTCATGGTTGAGCCAGCAGCAGCTCTGCATGAGAGACACCAAGGGCCAGGGCCCACGAATGGCCTTCCTGGCCCTCACAGAGCACCCAAGACGGAGAGCGAGGACCCCCAGGGTATCTGAGAATTCACCAACACCTTCCCTCCCCTGTTAAATATTTTTTAACTGAAATAGAGAAGAGAACCGAAAGGCAGTTTGACACATTACAAAAAATGATTCAAAATGGATAAAACAGGACTGTGGGGAAAAGGAAGACATCAATTTTAGATAGAATCTAGCTGTAGAGGATTTTGAAGTTCCTGATTTTCACCCAATCTTTTTCCACCCCCATGAGTGACTTAGCCAAATGTTCCGTGATTCACTGGGGAGGTTGGAAATCGGGGATTCTCCTGCCTGGACTTCCTCCTCTTCCTTCTCCTCCTTCTAAACCCACTCGTTTAAGGCACATGATCCCATGACACATCCCTTCCAATTTGCAGTTCAAAGAGAAGTCAGCACCTGTCACCAGGAAAGAGGATGCGACCAGGGTTAAGAACCTGCAACTGGCTTTGCCGGCTGGCTGTAGGGAAATTCAGTTGCCTGTCTGGGATGTGACAGTTCCCTAGCTCCATCTGTCCCTAGTAACTAACTAACCTTTTCCCTCTTTTTCCAGAACTTCGCGGTTCTGCCCCCCAAGCAGAATTTACGAAAGCAAGACAGCCCCCTTATAGAAAAATCATGAGTCACAGCATGGCAGAGATAGGACAGATGAGGAAACTCGGGCCCAGAGAGGGGCCTGACTTGTCCAAGGTCACACAGCAAAGAGGAACCTGAACCCATGCCCTTCTTCCAGACTCCCAGGTTCAATGTTTTCACCATGGCGTTCCACTCATCTCCAGCGCAGCCGCAAAATTCTCAAAAAGATTTCCACTTCCCTAACGCTTGCAGAGGAATCAGTGGAAGTCATACTTTCTTGGAGGAGTTGCAACTATTGCAAAATCACACAATAGGAGGATGTTGCAACTCCAGAAAGACTGGGGATCTGTTGCTCTACAGAGATAATCCTGGGAACTTAGTTTAGACAAGGCACAGACATGAATGGCTAAGGGGCCTCTTTCAAAAACTATCCCTTCTTGACCAGGTGGACTTGGGGGGGCCACAAATCCTACATTCCTGTTGAGTTCCTGCCACAGCAACCTTATTG